>NW_026592688.1:0-11501 GCF_907164565.1 Psammomys obesus | reverse complement strand
TGTGTGTGTGTGTGTGTGTGTGTGTGTGTGTGTGTGTGTGTGTGTGTAACAGTACCACAAAAAATATTAAAAGTATTATAATAATTTTCTTGGAAAATAGGAATTATAATAATGACTAGCATTGTGGATTCACTAGTTTAATTTCCTAAAATTTGAATTGATAATAATGAAAACCAAAACTACAAAAATTAGGAAATTATTTCTTGCCAAGATATCATATGTTTACATGACAAATTTTGAAAGTTATGAGCATCTTTACATCCATAAACCAAGCTGGCCTCAGAAAATAATATACAGCCAAAGATTACCTCAAACTCCCACCCATCCTGCTTCTACTTCCCGGGGACTGTATTAATTCTGGATTTCCTTCCTGTACTTTCTTCAAGAGATGAAATGGAATAACATACTTGTTTTTTTTTTTTCATGATGTGGTTAAAAATATAATGCAAGAACACTAAATTTTGGATCTATTGCGATATTTTCCTTAAAAGGCAAAAAGTAAACTTCATAGAGATTTTGTTTATATAAAAATATTTGAAGTAGTTTAGTGATATTTTTGTACAAGTAATTGACATGCATGAACATATAAATATATATGATATATACACACAATATATCTATACAT
The DNA here is from genome assembly GCF_907164565.1 of Psammomys obesus. Taxonomy (NCBI): domain Eukaryota; kingdom Metazoa; phylum Chordata; class Mammalia; order Rodentia; family Muridae; genus Psammomys; species Psammomys obesus. Next base: position 10,876 of record NW_026592688.1, on the reverse strand, counting down.
CATATGTTGATAAATAAGCATTCAATTTAGGAGAATACTAATATTTTCAGAAAATTACTAAATACAGTTTCTAGTTACTCTATGTACATAAATAATCTTTCTAAAAAGTTCTGTGTACAGGTTGAAATACGATTTCTCACATACTACTTCATCAAATAGTTATTGTGTAGGTCACACAAAGGAGGCAATGTAATATTTATTTGTTGAAGTCTGAAAGGTGTTGGGTTAGTGGCTAAACAAGTTAAGCTCTGGCTGCAAAAGAAGGAGGATCTGAGTTTGCATGCCCAGCACCTGTATGCAAAGCTGAGCTTGTGGTATATGTCTGGAACCCCTGATGATGAGTGCTGAGGACCCAATTGGTAGAGAGCCTAGCTTAAACGACAAGTTCCGCACTCACTGATTCCCTGGTGTTTCTAATGAAATGGCTCCTATCAGCTCATACCATCTCTAGTTGGTAGAACTGTTTGGTAAGGATTAGGAGTGAACTTGTTGCAGATGATGTATCTCAGGAGATTGACTTTGAGGTTTCAAAAGCCCAGCCGCTTCTGGTTAGCTCTCTAACTTCTGCGTGCCTGTGAATCATGTTGTAGATTGTCAACTACTGCTCCAGTTCTATGCCTGCCTGCCTTTTGCCATGCTCTCCGCCATGAATCGTCAGTGCCAAATTAAACACTTCCTTGTATAAGTTGGTTAGGTCATGACATTTCATCACAACACAGAAAAGTGACTAGGACAATGTTTCTCAAAATAAGGTAGCAATATGTGATACAGATCTCTGAATTCTGTATCTTGTGCTCCTACACATATACACATGAAACACACACAGAAATATTAAAATAAAAAGACAAAAATAATTTTAAAGAGAAGGCAGAGGTTATACCCATGAGCAAAAGGTATGACAGTAATGACAGAAAATATGAATTTACTTTCTTTTTCACCTAAATCACTCTGCTATTACTTACAATTATTATTGTAGGTCTGTTATTATAATTCCACAGTTATTTATTTTTTGCATTTTTATGTCCAGAGTAAAATGTTCAGCAAAATTCCCCCTTGCTTTGATTCAGTATTAATGGATTACTTAATTGTTGTGAAGTTCTTTTTTTAATCTCTAGGTTTAATTTATTCTCTGACAATTTCATACATATATGCAATCTGAGCCTCTCCGCATCACATGTCCCATATCTCTTTCACTTTTGTGTATTTTCTTGTTGTTGTCTCTTCGTAACTTCTTTTAAAAGGTTCTGGTTGTTAGTAAAGATCTCCGTCTTCCGCTAGTCTTTCCTTTCTGTTTTTATCATTTAAGACCATACGTAGAGGAGCTTCATATCTCTTTTAAAACTATGATCAGACATTTGAAGATAATCATGTAATCAGCAAATTTCCATTTCCAGAAGCAAAAATGTGATGCCCTATTCAAGCAATACTGTATTATTTCTGTGCAGTAACATTTTTATTTGTATCTTCTGACACGCTCTGTTTTGCCATCTATTCCTATTAAATTGTCAAGCCAAAAATGGAATAAAGTACTCTAAATCAGTGGTTCTCAATCTTACTAATGCTGCAACCTGTTAATACTTTTCTTCGTGTTGTGGCGACCCCCAACCATGACATTATTTCATTGCTATTACAGAACTGTAGTTTTGCTACTGTTACGAACTTTAATGTAGCTATCTGTTACGCAGTTTCCTGCTTGGTTTTTGAGCAATTGTCACAGTACTCTGTCTATATGCTTCTTGTCATATTTTCTTTTTAATTCTATTCGTCTGCCACCCTAAAATGACGATTAATAGAATACTTATAGCATAGATATTACTGGATACTGCAAATAATTTGTGGTGGTTTTGGAGGCAGATTTGATTATTTGTTTTGAGGAGCCATCTGTCTGTCACACACAGCTTAGCGCATGATTCATTCTTGTTTATAATTCCTCCATTCCAGTTGCTTCTGTTCAATATTTGTGGTTGTTTGAGCATGATGGATGAGGAGACAGGTGAACAGAAACTGGCTTTATAAATAGTTGGAAAATTGTGCTATTATGCTGCTATAATATAACATGGATTCAGACTTTATTAATTTTTATTATACTTATCAATACAATCTATATAGTATAATATTTTCCACACATATTGTTTATTGATCAGTTGAATTCCTTCATGTTTTAGCCATGGCAGTGACTGTGGTGGTTTAAATAGGACTGCCCCCTATATTCTTTTATACTTGAATAATTGGTATTAGGAAATGAGTCACTGGAGGTGTGCTCTGAGCTTTCAGAACCCAGTGGCTCATTGTGTGTTCTGGAGGACTGATGATCCAGGTTTAGATCTCTTGACCCCTTCAGTAGTATATCTGCCTGCATGCTGTCATGCTTCCTGTCATGATGATAATGGACTAAACCTCTTATGCTGCAATTGTTTTCTTTAATAAAGTTGCTTATGGCTGTGGCTCTCTTCATATCAATAGAAACCTTAACAGAGACAGAAGTTGGTACTAGGAATCAGGTATTGTTTTGATAGGCCTGACTGTGTTTTAATTTGGTGAAATGTAGATTTTGGACTTTGTATTAGGAAACCAGCTGAATGCTTTAAATGCAGGTTAAGGGGCCATACTAGCAGAAGAGAGACAGTACATTGCGGAAGACCAATGTGGATTATGACCGTCTGGCTCAGGAGGTTCTATCCAGGCAGATATCCGACAACTTACACACTCGTAGTGGTAGCTTCCTAGTTAGTTCATGACATTGATGGTGGGGAAATTAACCCTCAAAGAACTATAGTATAAATTGGGTTTTGACAAGTCCAGTGACAGAAAACCTTGAAAATTGCTATCTACTGCCTGAGGACAGGGTCACCAGATACCTGGAAAATAAAGAAAGAGAAAAGAGGGTTTTGTTTTGTTTCCCCATAGGTAATGTTATAAACTGTCTCTGAAACTATTTTGGAAGTATCGCTGTTTCTTTTTGTTCCACTGACATTAAAGAAAATATGTGACTATAGAGTTTGGCGCTCAAAAAATATTAACTAAACTTAATAAAGCAGGTAATGTATATTTAAGACAACTGTCACAAAATGATGAGATAACTCAGTGCATGTGAACCCAACATTTTACAAATCAAAGCTTTGAAATGTTAGGAAAATAATGGAGACCTCATAGAGAAAAAAATATAGAGTAAAATGTATAGTGAATTGAAGTTCTGGGTTACAATCCATCCCTGGGTTGTCTGGGCGCCACCGCATGCCACCAAGTCAGGAAGAATGGAGTGGAGTCCCAAATGGATGAAGTCTGCAGGATCCCGGTCCAACGGAGAGTGTCATAAAGAGAGACTGAGCAGTGTTACAGCTCTTTTGTGGGGATTAAAGCCCTTCACCAAGAGGTATAAGAAGCAGAGCAGTAGGAAGACCCACACAGTCAGCCGCTAAGGGAGAAGCAGTTCCTCAGTAGACACTGGACAGGGCAATTAAAGGAGCTCAGGTCCTGCAGGCAAGCCTGCTTGTAAGGCAAGTCCTAGGGTCCAACGGTGAATAACTGGAGAAAGCCCTCTTCAAAACAATTCTTCACGTGTTAAAGCCCAGTGAAATAGCAGTTCTTAGCCGATCGTCGATGAAACAGCTTGTGCCCCTTTATTAGTGAAACAGCATATGTGTGTGTTTATTCCATGGTGAACAAGTACTATATGAACCTTGGGGAGAAGAAAGGGGTGTTTTGGGAGTGATTCATTTCATTGACTGTGGCTGGGTTGCTGGTGATGCTTCCTTTGCATCCAGGTGTCAGGTACATGAATACCCTGCCTATTTGTATCAGATCATGCAGGCTCAGAACAGGGAGGGAATGGTTCTTACTCCTGCTAATCTCAAGATTGCGATTTCCCGGGCTTAAACACGCTCCACATCTCCACTTTCATGAAAATTCCACCTCCCCCACCGTAAATGGACAGGAGCTTCAACAGTCTCTTACAGAGTGACTCACTAACTTACGGAAAGAAAGACCCAGTGAACAAAGCCGTCCAAATACTTGTTATTCCAAACCTAGCTCTAAGGTCTTGTCCAACCGCTTACAATTTTTGGAATAATTTTCAAAACGCACACCCCATGTTGTTTCCCTTTAGGAGTATGAAGGGCAAGCTTATGACAGTTTGTGTCCAATTGAAGACACTAGATCAAATTCATACTTATTCTTCATACTTCATTCAGCATTTTAAAAGTAATTTAAATTAAATAGCCCTCTCCCAATCAGAATTTTGATTTTACAATGTCAGCACATCCCATTGTTATAATTATTTCCCATGTGCTTGGCTTTGCTTTATGGGGAGGAGGTTAAGGGTTTAAGAGAATCTATTTTAGATCAACATTCAAGAGCAGTATTACCTCTGTATTAAGTAATATAATGAAACATATCTTCAGTGTTTAGGTATTTTATTTATTTTACCTCAGAGTGAGTATTTACAGTTTTTTTTTTTTTCTAAATAGAAATGCTAGGCAAATATTTTTCAGCTGGTGTAAAAACCCTGTCTACTCTCTGTAAATAACCAGGCTCTTATTCTTCATCATGCATTTTCATTCACAACACATATCTTCATATTTACTAAATGTGTTCATCCACTTAAGTTAATGCTGAAGTTTACTAAAATACATCTCCAATTTTACCCAAAGTCTTTCTGCATAGAATAGAAAGCAAACATTTCATTAAAGAAACATGGAAGAATGCCAAATACAATACAATAATCCTGATAATTTTTTTCTCTAATGTCATCTTACATATTTACATATCAATTTCAAATAAGTAATAGATTTACCTACTACCTTATTTTCTATATGAATTAATATCTTAATTGATTCTTACACTTTTTATAATATATTTTTGTTAATTTAGGTCAGAATTCTATAGGAATATGCTGGTAATGTTTCTTTACTTTCTCATAATTCTCACAACATTGAGACTATATATCCAGCATATTTTATCTATTTTTTATTGGTAGTATTTTACCAAAGAAATTCCTATTTTTTATAGTTTTAGCATAGAAAGACAGAGCCTTCTAATAAGTTAAAAAATATATGCTTACACTGGAATCTTTACTTAGGAGAAAACTGCTCTCTAGGACAGCAATGAGTAAGGATTATTCCCAAATCTCCAGGCCAGGCTCGCTTTCATAAATGCTTAGTATCCTGGGCATGACTGGCTTCTGTCAACAATGAATACTGAGAAAGGCAGGCTAAGCTAATCCCCTATTACATTTAATTCAGGCATATACTGAAATTTTAGTCTCAAAGAACTATGGAACTATTTCACCCTCAAATTTAACCATAAGCTTTTGAGATTTAGGGTCCATGATTAAGAATGGCTTTTACCTGATAGTCTCAGGGGAAAGCATTGGCTTCTAAACATTCATGTAATTTAATGAGAGCAGCAATATACAATTGTTGCTCAATCCTACTTTTTAAGGCAGTGTTTGGCTTCTAACCAGAAGACTCTGTAATGTTCCTGTAGTGATGGTAGATGCCTCATCCTCTTTATTCATAGAATCATCTTTCTCTATGTTTATTTGCAAGAGACCAATTTCAAGACAGCCACAAAAATAAATAGATAGCAAGCATAGAGAAGCTAAGCAAGTTGGATTTAAAGGAGCAAGCCCCAACTTTATATTGCCTCTCAGAAATCCAGTTAAAATATTAAAACAGAAATTGCATGAAAGAAAAATAATCTCAAAATAGGCATCAAGCTAATATGACTCAACAAGAAGATGAAATTTCATTGGGAATACTAATATGACTCAACATGAGATGAAATGTCATTGAGAATATCAAGCAAAATTAATTTCCAATTAAGGACTGTTACCAAAACAAGAAAAAAAATAAAAAATGATGAACAGATACCTTCTCCTAAAGTTTAAACATTAACATTTTTATCAACAGAATAGTACATTTCAAGAAACAAATACAGAGTTGGAATAAAAAAATAAATGCACGATGTTGTCAAAGATGTCTATATCCTCCTTTTAGTAGTTAATACAAGAAATAAACAAAAATAACAGTAAAGTAGGAGACTTTGTCAACTTTAATCATCCATTACTCTTTCAAACACAAAAAATATTCCATTACTTATATTTGCATAATGCATTTTCCATAAGGAACCAAATTTGAGATGGAGACTGGATAAAAATTCTCATTAACTTAATGCTATCACCAAAGCTAGAAGACAGGAAAGTAAAATTTTCTCATTTCCTCAGTATAGGGAAGATACACAGATAACATAATGATTTTAATGTTATATATAAATCTTACATAATATTAACAATATTGTGACATCAAGTTCAGTGCAATAAAATACCAGTACAACCATCAAAATAAAAAAAAACAGTAAGCACAATTTTACCTATGTTTAAATTTCTATTTACATAAAAGCTTAAAGAAAGATGTGTTCATCTGGTTTTCAGTAATTTATCATTTGAACACAAGAACTTGTTTTTGATAAAGAATGACGGTGTGATAATTTAATTTATAATGAAATATTTAGACCATAGAAGAGTAAGCACAGAGTAACTCTCTTATTCTTGTAAGGAAAAATCTTGGAAGGACATGAGGCAAAATGTTAACATCAGCAACCTCACAGCTGTTTTATTTTTATGGTGTTTGTTCACTTTGAAAAAAGCGTATAATACATCTGCCACAATCAGTGAACCTTAATATTCAATTTTAGGGACTATATTTTTTATAAAATAACAGGGCAATGAACTAATAACTTTTAATTGAACATAAGTGCAGCTACTTGAATAAGGTGCCTTACTGTCCTCAGGCCTAGCCAATGAAGAGCTTACTTAAACTACCATTTACCTCTCAGTGCAATATTTTCTTACATGTGATTCTAAAAGAAGCTCTGTGCCTACTAAGCATAGTTTGCCTTGACTTTAAATCTAATTTTATTGACTATTCTTTTTTTTTTTTTTTTTTTTTTTTTTTTTTTATTTTAGAGTTTTTTTGCTTCAGGTACTTTCATGACAAAACTTCATTTGACCGTGAGTCATTCAAGTGGTTTATAAAGGAAATCTCTCTAATTACAGAGGAAAGCGACATGTGTTGACAGCTATGCTATTTTGAGAGAGTGACAACCCTGAGTGCCCGCCACATTCTGACATTCAAGCTGCAATAGTCAGCATCACATGTTCTCTGTGTCTGATTCACAGCAGACAAAACGATACATAGTTTTTGTAAGATTTGTGCATTCGACTGTGACATAAAATCTCCACCCTCTGTGCATATCCCTTCAAATCCAAAGTCCAAAGCATTAGGAACTGACCTGTAGTTGCTGGTGCAAGTATCCTCTCCTCTCAGGTTAGTGTAAATTTGCCGAAAGCAAAAAATCCTGGAATTAGGGAGGTGGATTGCTGGCTAGCCTCTGATTTGTGTTTCTCTGAATATAAATGAAACTGGATTCATTTTTCTCAGATAGTTTATTTATTCTTTGTTTCAATTTTGAGATTTGATCCAAACTCTACGTATTTTTTGCTAATGCACTTCTTAATAGGAATGAATTAAATTGCTAAGTCTTTAAATTTATTTATTTTTTCTCAAGACATCTGATTTCTGCCTGTTAGCAAAGCTGTTTCTCATATGGCACTGAATTCCCAAGTGTTACTTGAATCATCATCATGAGAACCAATCTCTCATTAAATATAATAAAGAAAAATTCACAAATATTTATGTATGAAGGACTGCCCACCATTTAATAGGTATGACTACATATTTATATATTTCTATTATATATATATATATATATATATATTTAGACACCCATGCACACACTTCCATTAAAGGTTCACATGTACCACGCCTGCAAGCCAATAAATATTGGATAGCAAATTGCATTTTATATTATCACTAATTAATTTCCTGGCTTCATGAATGAAACCAAAGTGTTGGAGATATATTTCTATGTTTTTCTCAGATTTCCAATTTGTTTCATGGAGGTTTGAGAAGTTAAAGTATTACAGCAAATTAGGTAAAATAAAATCTGACAAAGTACTTAGATTGTTTTCATGATACACATTGGGCTTAATTGTTATAACCTTAATTTTCAAGTTATTTCAAACAGCCATGTATATTTAATTATATAATAAATATTTTACTTGATTCCAGTGAGGCTTTTTTTTTAATTTTATTTTTTTCTTATCAGTTACATTTTATTAACTCTGTATCCCAGCCATGTCCCGATCCCTCATTCCTTTCCAGTCCCTCCCTCCCTCCCTCATCTCCACCATGCCCCTTTCCAAGTCCACTGATAGGGGGGGACCTCCTCCCCATTCATCCAATCCTGTTTTATCAGGTATCTTCAGGACTGGCTGCAAAGCCCTCCTCTGTGGCCTAACAGGACTGCTCCTCCCTTGGGGGGTGGAGAGGTCAAAGAGCCAGTCCTTGAGTTCCTGTTAGAAATAGTCCTTGTTCCCCTCATTATGGGAAACCAATTGGTTACTGAGCTACCACAGGCTACATCTGAGCAGAGGTTCTAGGTTATATCCATACATGGTCCTTGGATTTGCAGGCAAATGGTGGGAGCTAGAAAAGATAATTCTGAGTGAAATATCCCAGAAGGAGAAAGATAAACATGGTATATACTCACTTATATAGACCTATAAGATATGATAAACATAATGAAATATCTACACCTAAAAAAGATAATCAAGAGAGCAGACATGGAGTAAGATGATCAATCCTCATTTAGAAAGACAGATGGGATGTGCATTGAACGTATGACAGGAGTCTACTGAAGGCATCTGAAAGACTTTAACTAGCAGTGTTTTCAAAGCAGATACAAAGACTCATGACCAAACCTTAGGCAGAGTACAGGGAATCATATGAAAGAAGGGGAGTTAGTATGATGGGGAAAGGATAGGAGCTCCACAAGGACAAAACATATCTGGGCACAGGGTCTTTTCTGAGACTGACATTCAATCAGTGAGTTTTAAATTGGTTAAAGAATCATCATTTTTAATTTTTCTACTTTGAATTTATAGTGACATAATTTAAGTCAATACCGTAGAAAAAAAATTATTAGGGAAAATATTTAGTCTGTCTTCAGCCTCCATGTGAACTCCTTAACTAGCCAAGTTAAGTGGTGGGTGATGTCACATCCCCAAAATATCTTCCAATAATCACTGTTTATCATGACAAAATGTGGTGAGAATGTGCTATCATGTCTTATATGAGGTTTTCATTGCAGTGAAGAGACACCATGACCATGGCAACACTTACAAAGAAAAATACAGAACTGGGACTTCCTTACTGGTTCAGAGGGTTAGTCCATTATCATCATGATAGAAAACATAGCGGCATGAAGTCAGACATGGTGCTGGAGAAGGAGATAAGAGGTCTACATCTGAATCAGCAGGCATCACGAAAAGTGAGCCATTGGGTCTTGCTTGAGCTTCTGAAATCTCAAAGTCCACCCTTAATGATACGCTTCCTCCATCCAGACCACCCACACTTACAGGTTCAGAAATTTAGTCCGATTTCTTCATGGTGGGAAACATGGTGGTGTGCAGGAAAACATGGTACTGAAAAGAAGCCAAGATTTCTACATCTTAGTCAGCAGGAAGAGAGAATGAGATGAGACTGGCTTGAGCATTTGAAATCTCAAAGCCCACACTCAATGACACACTTTCTCCAACTAGGCCACACCTACTCCAATAAGCCCACAAATCCTAATAGTGCTACTTTGTATGAACCAATGGGAAGGACATTTACATTCAAATCAGCACATGTAGTTAGATGTTTATAGAACAAAATAATTCATCTTGCTGTCATAATAATCAAACTATATTTCTACTTAATATGTATTGTAATTTATACTTGTAAATGTAAAATAATTAGTCATTTTTATTAATTACTTTGTGCTCATCTTTATGCTTTGACGTCTGTTACTTAAGATTTCAGTTTGGTCAATTAGGTCTCATCTGGAGTGACTGCATTGTCTTCTTCTGTGGCCTGGTAATGCTGCTCCCCTCTGCGGGGGAGGTGATCAAAGAGCAGGCCAATCAGTTCATGTCAGAGACAGTCCCTGTACCCATTTCTGTGGAACCCACTTGGACACTAAACTGCCATGGGCTATATCTGTGCGGGGGTCTTAGGTTATCTCCATGCATAGTCCTTGGTTGGAGTATCAGTCTCAGGAAAGACCCTTGTGCTCAGAATTTTTGGTTCTGTTGCTCTCCTTGTGGAGTTCCTGTCCTCTCCAGATCTTACTGTTTCCCACTTCTTTCCTAAGATTCCCTGTACTCTGCCCAAAGGTCGCCCATCTGCATTGACAATCTGTAGGGCAGAGCCTTTCAGAAGTCCTCTGTGTCAGTCTCCTGACTTGTTCCCTCCTTTCTCCTTCTGGTGCCCATCCTCTTTGCCTTTCTGGATAGGAATTGAGAATTTTAGCAAGAGTCCTTTCTCTTGATTAGTTTCTTTAGGTGTACAGATTTTAGTAGGTTTATCCTATATTATATGTCTATATGAGTGAGTATATACCATGTGTGTCTTTCTGCTTCTGGGATAGCTCACTCAGGATGATCTTTTCCAGATCCCACCATTTATCTGCAAATTTCATGATTTCCCTGTTTTTTTTTTATTGCTGAATAATATTCCATTGTGTAGATGCACCACAATTTCTGTATCCATTCCTCCACTGAGGGGCATCTGGGATCAGAAGGAAGGAAAAGAAGTCCTCCCCTATCAGTGGACTTGGGGAGGGGCATGCATGCAGAGGGTGGAGGAAGGGAGGGATTGGGATGGGAGGAGGAGGGAGGGAACCACAAGGGGGATACAAAGTGAATAAAGTGTAATTAATAAAGAATTTATATATATATATATATATATATATATATATATATATATATATATAT
>NW_026592687.1:0-27693 GCF_907164565.1 Psammomys obesus | reverse complement strand
TAGCGAAGGAGTCCACACCCCGCCCATCGCCCTAGACATCAGTGCGCACGCGCCGCGGTTTTTTTTTGGGGGGGAGGGGGAGAGGGGTTCAGTGTTTGCGCAAGCGCAAAATCCCTATTGTAATCATCGCGCATGCGTACAGCCTTGCATTGGTATTTTTCTGGTATGCCGTTTGCGTCAGGATGCCCGCCCCTGCACCGTTTGATGTCATCTCATCGCGTCCTTACATCACTGCATCGCGTGCACCCGCACCAGCGCTGTTGTCCTGCGGACTCCCTGATGGGGGCGGCCCCCGTAGGACTTGGAGGTGTGGCGCTTGTCGCAGTTTCGCCAGCGTTGGGTTGCGGACAATCTCCCTTGCAGGGACCCTGCGTCCGGTTTTGGGGAGCTAGGCTGGGCGTCACCCTGGCGTGCCTGAAGGTGAAACGCGAAACTCCTGGCCTAGTGAAGGGGCGGCCCTGCTGAGGCTGAGGCCTGGTCTGGCTCTGCGACCTGAGGCCACGGCCCATCTCATTTTATTGCTTCGGCCTGGGAGCGACCCTTTCACCGAACATTCCACTCCGAGCCCCACGAACTCGGCGACGTGTTTAAAACAACCGCTCTTTTACGTGCGCGTGGTTCCCTCGAGGAAAACACCCAAAACGGCAAAACTGTCCACCTTTCGGGGGTTGGGGGGAGGTGTAAAACGGCTGCTTCCCAACAGCTTAGCTGTGACATTTCGGAGTGTGTGGAGGATTCCCTACATAGCAAGCATTTACTTAGTAAGAATCTCCTACATAGGAGCCGCCTGATTCTGTGCCCCCTTCTTTTAAGTCCTTGCTGGTTTTGATGGCAACAGTGCCCTCAAATGTAGGTGCTTGAAACCATGTCAGATGGTGCAATGACTTGGAGGTATGCATATCTTCTAAAAATGAAGGTAGAGTTCTTGTTGGCGATTCACGCCAACTCAGGCCAGGTCTGCATATTCCCAACTTCTGCTAATGTTCATGACTGTGAGATGGCGTTTGGATTGCCAAAGGACTAGTTAGAGTTTGAAGTTAAAACAGTAAACCTTGAGAGAGAAAATAGGAAGGAGAAGTTAGACCAATAAAGCAAATCTGTAGCTGAAAATCTTCCAATTCAAGCCAGACAAGAATCAATGATAAGCCATCATAGGAGGAATCCTTGTCGAGGTCCAGTGAAGTCTTGAGAGAGGAAAAACCAAGTCAGCTGCAGAGAACAATGATGAGGTACCCTCAGCCTTCTCATTAGTACTCTGATGGCAGAAGGAAAGCAACACTCATCAGTGCCCACATGCGGAAACTGTTAGCCGTTCCAAGCCAGCTTGGGCCACTTTGTCAAGAAAGAAAGAAGCAGGGCCTGGTGGCACACCCCTGTAATCCCAGCACTCAGGGAGATAGAGGCAGGAGGATCTCTGTGGGTTCAAGGCCAGCCTGGTCTTCAAAGCAAGTTTAGGACAGCCGAGGCTACACAGAGAAGCCCTGACTCAAAAACCAGAAACTAAAACAAAGCCAAGTGTGTGGTGGTGACATACGCCTTTACTTCCAGTGCTCAGGAGGCAGAGGAAGGCAGATCTCTGAACTTGAGTCCAGCCTGGTCTACACAGTGAGTTCCAGAGTAGCCAGGGCTACACAGAGAAACCATGTCTTCAAAAACCAAAGCAAGCACCACCATGTGGATACTGGGAATTGAACTCAGAACCTCTAAGAAGAGCAGTCATTGCTCTTAACCTCTGAGCCATCTCTCCAGCCATGACAACCCTCCTGCATGGTGGCTCTCAACCATCTATAATGCAATCTGAAGCCCTCTTCTGGTGTGGTGTGAAGGCATACATGCAGACAGAATATTTTATATGTGTGTGTGTGTGTGTGTGTGTGTGTGTGTGTGCGCGCGCGCACGCATAGTGGCATTTGATATGCATTTGTGCAGCTGGAAGGCAAATCTGTGAATTCCTAGAACCCATCTCAAAAATAAAGCACACAAAACTATGCACATCAGAAGAACCACAAGATAAAACCTTAAAGAAAAATGAGAGACACATCAAAACAAGAATTTAGAGCCCAAATTTGGTGGTGCTCTGTGTCTGTAATTATGACACTTGGGAGGCAGAGGAGGACTGGGAATTAAATTTCTGTTGAGAAATGAATACATACACACACAGAGCAATGTGGCTGAGCAAGGAGAGAGAGAAGGGCAGGGAGGGAGGAAGGGGAGAGAGAGTGTTGATTTTCTCCTGCTCCCCAGCAGCCCATGAAGTCAGGAGCAGAAGCGTGCTTGGAATGTCTGGAAAGAACCGTACACAGATCACACACCCTGGGAACAGCTGATGGCTAGTTCAACTTTAGTTCCAAAATACAAAGATGGGGTGGGTGCTCCAAGAATAGGTGTACATAATTGGTTGGAACTAGGCACTTCAAAGATGTTTAATTTGCATCATACAGCATGCTCCTATCAAAAGAATATAATGTCAGTACCTAATTAGCATATAGGTGCAGGTAGGAGAGAGCTAGCAGGGAGCTGTGTCAGAGGTCATATATCAAGTGTGGTTAGGGGAGTCTGTATCTAAAGACACTCTCCAGATGAAGTCAGGCAGAGAGCAGGGGACCCCATCGAGGGTATGGGGTTCTGCGTTTAGCACCTAGATTGTAATGGCTATCCGGTCCAGGCAAGAACAGCAACCTCAACCAGCAGGGTACCTCCAACAAGAGAGACAGACAGAGAGAGAGCAGTCCAGTGCTGGCAAACATTTGACCTAACAGTTTTCAAACAACAGGAAGCTATATCTTTAAGTGCACAGGTATTCATCATAGGCCATATGTAAGACCTAGAAAAAAAGAGAAAAGAAAGAGCTTATAAGAAACTGGGGGTGGGTGGAGAGATGGCTCAGAGATTAAGAGCACTGGCTGCTCTTCCAGAGGTCCTGAGTTCAATTCCCAGCAACCACATGGCGACTCACAACCATCTGCAATGGCATCTGATGCTCTCTACTGTCCGTCAGGCATATATGCAAATAGAGTACACATATGTAGAAATAAATCTTTTTTTTAAAAAGGGCTGGAGAGATGTCTCAGTGGTTAAGAGCACTGACTGTTCTTCTAGAGGACCTGGGTTCAATTCCCAGCACTCACATGACAGCTCATAACTGGCTGTAATCCCAGTTCCAGGGGCTTTGGCACCCTCACACATATTTGTAGACAAAGCGCCAATGTTCATAAACAAAAGTAAATCTTCATGGGCTTGAGAGATGGCTCAGAGGTTAAGAGCACTGACTGTTCTTCCAAGGGTCCTGAGTTCAATCCCAGCAACCACATGGTGGCTCACAACCATCTCTAATGAAATCCAGTGCCCTCTTCTGGCATGCAGGCAGAAATGTATAAATAATAAATCTTAAGAAAAAAAAAAAACAAACCTGGGACAAAGTATATATCAAGAAGCTTAGGTAAACTAGAAAAGTTCCTAAAAAGATACAAGTTGCCAAAACCAACTCAAGAAATGGAAACTATAAACATCTATTTTTAAAAAACTAATTTTGAAGATGAGGGAGGGAGGGTAGGATTGGAAGGGAATGAGGGAGCGGGATACAGCTGGGATACAGAGTTAATAAAATGTAACTAATAATAAAAAGAAAAAAAACCCTAATTTTAAATCTTTTGCAAATCCAACAATCCCAGCACTCTGGAGGCTAAGGCAGACAAATCTCAAGTTCAAGTTTAGACTTAGTGGTTGAAACAAGAGAATCATTTTGAACTTGAGGCTAGTCTAAACTATCCAGCATAGCGAAACCCCACCTCAAAAACAACCATCATCAACAAAAGACCCTCATCCTATATATCTCCCTTCTCATAAGGTCACACCAGCATTCCTACTTGGATCTATGAACTTTGGAGTTATTCTTGGGTCCTCTTTTCCACATTCCATACTAGAGAGAAACCCTTCAAATACAAAGAATACAAACAAGCCTTTAGTCTAAGCTTGATCCTTACCCAACATCAGAGGAAAAGCCCTAGAAATGGACAGTCTTCTAACAGTCATTCAGACCTTACTAAGCACCAAAAAATCCATATGAGATAAAACTCTACATTTAAAAAGCATGTGGCAAAGCCTTTATGAAGTCCAGTTACTAGAGACCAAATAATCCATTCCAGAAAGTCTACTGGTATGACAGTTTGAATGAGAAATGTGTCCCACAGACTCAAGTATTTTAACAATTGTTCTCTAGTTGGTGGTGCTGTTTGGGTGACATTGTGGAAGCTTCAGGAGGTAGACTGGGGATGGAGCTTGAGAGTTTGTATAGCCTCACCCTACTCCACAGTGTTCTGTGCTTACTGTGTGTGGATGGGGATCTGTTCTACTAGCAGTTACTGCTCTGGCCGCCTACCACCAGGTCTCCTCTACCACATGGAGCTATGAGCAAAATGAACTCTTTCCTCCAGAGTTGTTTTACCTTTCTTCCTTTCTTTGTTTCTTTCTTTTGACAGGGTTTCTCTGTGTAGCTCTGGCTGTCCTAGAATTCCTTGTATAGATCAAGCCGGCCTTAAAGTCACAAAGATCCACATGCCTCTGCCTCTGATTGCTAGGATTAAAGGTGTGCACCACCCAGCCATGGTGTTCTAAGCAACATAAGTAACTAATACATGAACCATGGTCTTTAACAGTTATTTATACTTGATTCAGCATCAGAGAATTCATCCTGAGGAAAACCCTATCACTGTAAAGAACATGGCAAGGTCTTTAAATCTCAATCCTTATTCAGGATAACTGAATTTTTATTTGTAATTCATATACATGTAATTACTCTGGATGGGTAAGATGTTTGTTCTGGGAAACATTTACAAATGTAAAAAGAGTGGTAAAACCTCTGCTCAGACCTCAATATCCCTCCTCTCTCTCTGGTTCTGCTTACTATTGTATGTACTTGTGAAGGCCAGGGATCAATGAGAGTTTTATTCAATTGTTTCTCCACCATATTTTTTGAAACGGGCTACCTTGCTGATCCTGGTGCTCTACCTGTCCTTACTCAGCTCTATGACATATGCATGGCTTTTCATGTAGGACTTTGTGTTACGGAGTTCCTGACCCCTGGAAAACACCATAGACTCAATCCAATTATAATAAAAATATATATTGATTACTTCTAGCAGGACAACAGTCTCCGACCCAAAGCTTGACACTGCCATGAGAAGGTGAGTGAGGGAAGAATTTCTTTTCTTTTTAAAATGTATTATGGGTGTTTTGCAGGCATATAGTTATACCGTTTGTGTGCAGTGCCCATAAGGACCAGAAGAGGGCACTGTTTCCCCTGGGACTGGAGTTACAAATAGTTTGCTTCCTGATGTGGGTACTGGGACTGGAACGTGTAAGAGCAGTCAGTTCTTTTAATCACAGAGCCTTCTCTTCAACCCCTGAGGGAAGGATTTTTAAAGACACATATATGTAATATACATGAAGGATCTATCTTTTTGTTGTTTTTATTGAAACAGGGTATTGTTGCATGGGTCTCTTGGGTTTTGTCTCCTTGAAGGAAAATTTTCAGCTGAAGCTGGGTGTGGTGGTGATGTTTTTAACAAAATCTCAATTGTTCAGTTTTGCCAGATGCTAGGGTGAAAGCCTACAAGCTCAGAGAAGTAGAGAAAACACCCAGCTGACCTTCCTACTCATCAGACATACCAGAAGGAATCCCCCTCTTTTGCCTTCTCAAAATAACCTCCTTCAAACTGAATGTCCCACCTTCTACTTCCTGTGTCTGTCTATCCTCATAACTTTCTCTTACTCTGAATTTTTTCTTACTAATCCTATGTTCACCTCCTGTCAACTGGTTTCTTGCTATGCCTTGACTTTACTTAATCCTGTTTACAATATTCAAGCAGAAAGCGCTTCGATGAAAGGTGTGTGCTAAGGCTGAGCCACACCGTAACTAAAAACAGGTTTTCCAGTAAATAACACAATCTCAGTGTTCACAGTGTGATCAACTACCCTGAAACATGGTGATGCACACCTAAAGGTTCCAGCACTTTGTAGATCAGGCTCTGATCTACATGAGTTTCAGACCAGACAGAGCTGAGACCCTGTCTAAAAGAAAAGAAAAGAAAAGAAAATTTTGTTGAAAGATACAGGCAAATTTAAGCATAAGTTTATTTAACAAATCAAAATCAAAGCAAGAAATCCTAAGAGAAATTAGAATGGGCTCCCACAAGGTGGAGGAGGAGAGCAACAGAGTGAGTCCTGTGTTGGGGTTGTCCTGATCTGGGGCTACTATGTATTCAAATGGTAATTGCTTGCTCCCCAAGATCCTCACAAGCAAATTCTTAAGTATCCAAAATGAAGTGGTGAAAACCTTGCTTTCCACATTATTCCTAATTGGCTAAATAAAGTTGCCTACAAGCCTAGACTGGGTAGAAAGAAGTAGGCAGAGCCAAGGTTTGAGGGTTTGGGGGTAGCAGAGAGAGACCAGGAGAAGAGAAGGAAGAAGAAAGGAGCAGGTCACCATGGGTTACTGTGAACTAGAAGCATGTGGCCAGGAGGAGCTTGCTCTGAAGATTGGCCTGATGGAGAGAAGTAGCCCAAAGGAAAACATGTGCAACTCTATAAGGGGCGTTTACCTGGGAGATAAACAAGCTTAGAGGGCTAATATCTGCCAGACACAGCGCATTAGGCTGATCAAAGCTCTAACAGGTTTCTGTGTCTATTTCTGTAACAGTGGGTTGAGGAATAACAGCCACCTTAATAATTACATAAATCAATATTAAATAATAATTATTCAATAGTCCTGCTTGGTGGATTTTTTAAATGTTTGAATATTTATGAAGTAGGTAGCAGTAGCACATTTGTGGCGCAAGGTGACCCTTTTCTCTTGCAAGTCATGGTGTGTCAGGTGATTCCCCACCTCTTGCAAGCCTCACAGCCTTCAGGGGTTGGGGGTGGGAAGATGAAGAATGAAATTTGAGATAGTGCCATCTTCCCAGATACTGGGTCAAAGTCTTCCAAAGACTGACCTTGTAGTTTACTTTTGTTACATATTTAAACATAGTAGAACTTGTGACCTTTACAATAAGAATAAATTCTATTAGCTGCTAAACAGAGCTCAGGGATTGAGCCTAAGAGCAGTGGTTTTCAACCCTGAAGAAGGGTCGGGGCTACACTGGGATCTCAAACACTCAGTTAACAGCTGGCTAATAAAGACTTTCTATTGGCTTAAATCCATGCCTGAGCAGTCTTCTCTGTTGAACACCCCCACAGCAATACACGAAGACAAAACACTTATACACATAAAATAAAACAAAAATCATTTTTAGAAACCTATAAGTAAATAAATTAGCTCAAAACCTAGTGG
The DNA here is from genome assembly GCF_907164565.1 of Psammomys obesus. Lineage (NCBI taxonomy): Eukaryota > Metazoa > Chordata > Mammalia > Rodentia > Muridae > Psammomys > Psammomys obesus. The sequence continues at coordinate 20,363 of NW_026592687.1, read as the reverse complement.
CTAAAATCAAAAGCAAAGGGCTAGAATATAGTTCAGTGGTAGAACACTTGTTCAGCAAGTACAAATCCCTGAGTTCAATCCACAGCACCACCAAAAAAAAAAAAAAAACCACAAATAGGCATGATATTGTACAGCTATGAAGGTGGAGGCAAGAGGATCAAAGTCATCCTTGCTATATAGCAAGTTAAAGGATCATTGTGACTAATTTGAAAGCAAAACAAAAAAGTAAGATGGCTATCCTTTACCACTGTGCATTCCAGCAGACTCGTGTGAAACTGGCCCTCGTGCTGCCAGGTTGCTAAGAACCAGCCTTAACCCACTGCCTGAGAACCCTTGCTCTGGAGCTTGCTTCACTGGCTAACCCTGAGTCTTTTAGTGTTTTCTGTGTGTCATATGCTGTGAAGGTGCCTCCAGCATCCTTAAAATTCTATCCATGCTCAGAGGCTCCAGTAGTGAAGGTGGAGAGACCCTAGATTTTCCAGGAGGATCTGCCTTCTTGCCACCAGACTTACAGCTTCAGTCACTCCAGGGCCACAGAGATAGTGAGCCTGAATTGATTTCCTGCTCAACTCTGGAGAGGGTACTTACTGCTCCTAAGGAAAAAGAGGCTTGCAATATCCCCCAAAGAGACCAAGAAATTCATATCTTTTGTATAAGGATAACTGACCCACTCAACTATTGTATAGGGATAACTGACCCACTCAACTATTATCTGAGATGCAAGGATAAGCACAGATTCTTACCTTGGCAATATGGCCATGTAACTGAATGTGGTGGTTGTAAACATTTATCAGGACTGAAGGGTTTCTGAATGTACAATGAACAAAAATTAATTCAAAAATCAAATACTTAATAAATCTGAGGTATTTCTTGTTGTTGTAATTAGATATTAGACTCTTGAAGGCTTCTTCACCCCAGCTAGTTCCCAAATAATTGACACAGAGAGAGTATAATTTATATTATAAGAATTAAAGCACTAGAGCTGGGCAGATATCAACCCATATCCACCAAATATCTAAGCAATTTTGCTATTTCCCAGCTGCACATCTCATGTTACTTGCCTTAATCATTCCCATCTGGGCTGCTTTGATTCCACCAATCTGCCATGGGCTCATGGTCCATACTGTCCCATGGTGACTTCCTTCTCTCTAGCTTCCTCTCTGGTTTTTTCTCCTGAGAGGAAACATCTTCTGTTTTCTCTCCTTCTTGCCTAGACTCGTGGTCCCTCTCAGACCCCAAGCCTTGAACCTAAGCCCCACTTGCCTCTTTTCTGCACAGCCTAGGCGGTCAGCATTTTTATTAACTGGTCAGGGATAATTGGGGAGTGAAGTTACACAGCATCACTTGGTATGAGAATGTGCTCTTCTGGGGTGTAATCCAATCTTGGGGGCCAGTAATTAGCATTAGAATATACAGCTCCAGGCCAACCCCCAATAATTCCCCCTTTTGTCTAAATAAAAAGGTTCTTTTCTTACAATAATAAACCCCATACAGTAAAAACAAAATATGAAACAGTTATGAAAACTATCATGTAATAATTGCATTCCAGTCCATTTGTATTCGGCAACTTACAAGAAAGTGCTCTACTATATGTCCTATCTTGGTGAGTTTAGAGTTTTGTAGCCAAATTATTTTTTTATCATAGCTTATATTTAATAATCTAAAATTTCTATTTAGACCTAAAGGTATCCTTTTAGAACATTTTTCTAAAACTTAAACAATTGAAGTCTAATTGTGAGACTAAACTATTTAGTCTTTAACCCCATCAGAGACCTGAGAAAAAAATAAATATTATCTGAGTTAGCAAGAAGCACAGGCAAACAGCTTCCAAAACTATAGAAATGACAGAGACAGCTGGCTGCTTGGAAAACTACCTAAAATTTTTCTATAATGTTGGAGCATCATCTTCAGTCTCTGGCCCAGAATATCTGGCAGACATATTTATGAAACAGGAACTATGAAGGACTTGCTTACCCTGTCTTGCCGAAGCTTGGCAATCAACTTCCCCGCCTCCCAAGTTTGCCCATTTTGAACAGCATTTTGTCTATAGAGGGAACAGAGCATTTCTTTGTCCAGTGGCTAGCTTGCCACATTTGGAGGTCTTCAATGCCCATCATCTTCTTTGAGATAGACTGTCAGGAGCTGTTATGTTTCATTTCCAGAAAAGTCTTAAAACAATAAAAACATCTTTAAATGCCAAATTCTGTAGGTCTCTGAGGTTTTTGAAGACCGTCTATCTATCTGTATATATTACATAGTGTATAATCATTATCTATCTATCTAGACTAAATCTGAACAGGGAAATGTTGCCTGTGTTTGCTCATTTACTATCTGTTTAACCTAGAATGTATATTTCTGTGATGCTCTAGACTGATATCTGGCATGACTATGAATTTGATTGACTATTAACTTGCTAACTATCCTAAACTGTTTGTAACAGCACCTTTAAAAAGGACTAGAAGCAAACCTTGTATTGTTTGTTTGTTTGTTTCAAGACAGGGTTTCTCTGTGTAGCCTTTGCTGTCCTGGACTCGCTTTGTAGACCAGGCTGGCCTCAGATTCACAGAGATCTGCCTGCCTCTGCCTCCCTGAGTGCTGGAATTACAAGCATTCACCACCATGCCCAGCTTAAACCTTGTTGCAAAGGTCCAATACCTTATACAAAATTTGAAACATACATACATTCATTATGTGTATCAAAAATAACTTTAAAATTGTATCAACATATAAAAATAATCTGTGTCAATTTAAAAATCTTTGAGAATAACAATAAAAGGAAAGAGAAATCTCTGAGTCAAAGTTCCTATATCTTGGGGTTTTTTTTTCCTGATCAAGAAGACCATTTTAATAATTTGTAACCAACCCCTTTATTATAACAAACATTCATTACCCAATAGAACAGCCAAAAACTACCCATCCCACCTTAAGCAAATGGGACGTTGCTCTTCTTGAGATTACTTCCTGCTGATTTTGGGGCATAGAATACCTTTTGGGGGGCCCAAAGGAAAATGGAGAAAATGGTTAAGCAAGCTAGCAATAACATTTATTGTCCAGTCTCTGAATGCTGGGAAAATACAGACTTAATTGAAGTCCTGTTTGGAACAGTCTGTGAAGCTGGACCAATTGGGATTAGCATCTTTTCTTGAAGCTGTCCTGGAAGAAGCTTAGAAGGAACAGCAACTGAAGCAGTCTGAGTCTGGATCATGGAAAATGCTGGAATAAGTGCATCTCAGCATCCTGGAGGATGAATGTGGGCAGGTCTGCTCCAACCTCGTTGGTGTCTGGTCCTTTTGTTCTGTAAACATATAAGCTCTCACAAGCAATATACAGCTCTGTAACCACACATACATGGAATGTGTAAATTGCACAGGCCAATCAAAGATGATCCTTTGCTCTCTGAGCAGATGAAAGACATCTATCTTCAAGTTGGGCTGTGATGGTGCACACCTTTAATCCCAACATTCGGGAGGCAGAGGCAGGCAGATCTCTGAATTTGAAGCCAGCCTGGTCTATAAAGTAAGTCCAGGGCAGCTAGGACTAAAGAGAAACCCTGTCTTGAAATGCCTCCCCCCAAAACTCCAAAAAATAAAAAAACAAAAGCAAAAAATGAAAAGTATGGTTATGACAGATCATTATCCCAACTGCACAAAACATAATTAGTGCAGTCTGCAGGATGCTAGTTCTGTTTTTAAAGGGATGACTTACAAAAAGTGAAAGGGAACTTATGAGATGATAAGACGAGTGATGAAGGGAATGCTGATGCTCCCAGAACACTCAGCCCTACATCCACTGCTAGAACCAGAGGAATAAACGTCATCTGTGTCTAAAACTGCAACCACAGGGTTAGAGTTTATAAAGTAGTCACAGAATATATCTGTCTTCTTTACAAGCTAGTTTGGACTATATTGCCAAATTGCATTATAATTTTTATTTATGCCATAAAAAGAATGGCATAAGAAGTTTTGAGGATTTTGTAGCTAAGCATAGGCATTTATGTTTCAGCCATTTTAAGAGCTATTACTAATAGAGAAACCAGCAATATATTACCTGTTTTGGTCTTCATTTATTTTTTCTTGTGTGTGGCTTAGATCTTCAGGGAGTTTCCCTCTGTCATATCTGATTTTTTTCAACTTGGATGGGATCCATGGTTTTTTCCCTCCTGTACGAACATATACAAAGCACCTTTCCCAGGGTAACCACGTTATGCAGTGCAAATTCACTGAAGCCTTGGTTAGCAAGCAACATGTGTCCTTTGCACATGATGTTATAACAAGTAATACAACAGGCTGCCTGAAACACCTTGACTTAGAGTTGTTGTTATGGATTCCAGGGTTTTCACTGTATATATCAAGCTTTCTCTCCTCACAGAAACATAATGGTTTAATCATATAAAACAAATACCTTATTGTTTTACTACCATTAATTCCTAAACATGTACCAAATTACTGTATATTTTGATTGTATCTGTAAAAAGTTTTTTTAATGTTTCATTTGAATTTGAATTTCTCTTTCTTTCTTTCTTTCTTCCTTTCCTCCTTTCTTTCTTCCTTTCTTTCTTTCCTCCTTTCTTTCTTTCTTTCTTTCTTGGACAGGGTTTCTCTGTTTACCCTTGGCTGTCCTGGACTCTCTTTGTAGACTAGGCTGGCCTTGAACTCACAGCAATCTGCCTGCCTCTGCCTCCCTGAGTGCTGGGATTATAGGCGTGTGCCACCATGCCTGGCCAGAACCTATTTCTTATCCCAACTTCCAATCTGAGATGTGAGGGACAAACCCAGCCTGGGTTGGTTAACAGTCTATATATGGCCAAGTGGTGGTGCACACACCTTTCAACCTAGAACTTGGGAAGGCAGAAGCAGGCAGAGCTCTGAGTTTGAGGCTAACCTTGTCTACAGAGTGAATTCCAGGACACCCAGAACTGCACAGAGACAAAACTCTGTCTTGAAAAAACAAAACAACAGCAAAAAAAATTCCATATTTGTCTATAAACTGAGGTCAATAGGTCTTGCGTTTGACTGACTAAAACTAGAAGTTTGAGAGGGCACCGTTGGGCTGCAATTGCCAGTGCAGTTGAGGAACATGGATAGAGCCATGAGCATCAACAGCCTCCTTCAATGGTGCTCTTTGCAGAACAGGACTTCCCCCACAGTGGCCTGGGGGCAAAACTGGGCTTCAATCCCAAGCATCTTTGGTCATGTTCACAGCCTTTGTCTCCCCAGGACACAGAGAGGTCCTGACCCAAGCCAGTTTGTCAGTCAGTCTATTATTGCAGCAGGGAAAAGCAAAAGTGGTGTCTTCTATGACTGCAGCCAATCATGATGGGGGTAAAAAAAGAAAAAAAAAGTAATAGAAAACAGAGTCAAAAGAGATGATGGGTGATGTAGGCCTAGCCTCCTCACTGCCCTCATTATTGGAACCTTGCCAAGGAGTTTAGAGCAAATGATTGAAGATTCCCGGCCTGAGAGGATATGCTGGCGAATGGGCTTTCAGAAAAGTACTGGGGAGGAGGGAGCCCCGCTGCTTGGCAAATCTTCCACGGTCAATTTCGGATTCCTAGCTGGGAACAATTGCTTACTGATCACTGAATACTCAGCAGGAAGCTCTAAGGTACCAATTAGAGCAAGGAAGTCCCAAGCACTACCTGGGGGTGGAGGATAGCATGGTGGGTAGGTAGCCTGCCCTATCGTGGAGTAAGAGAACACAGACCCACCCCTACACAGCCTCCAGGCCCTGACTTGCCAGCAGCCATAGGTGTCTGAAGGCGGCCACAACCCATCTGCAGATGGTGTCAGCTTCAGGCTTCCTGAAAGCTGTTGAAGCATCAGGGCCCTGCAGCTGGAGCCTTTCCCCTGTGTTCCTCAGTGCCAGAACAGAGAGTGTGCAGGCGTGTAACCCAGGCAGCAGAGAGAAGAAAGGGAGCCAAGACTGAGGGAGGGGGTTTGACAATGCCATAGGCTGCCTGTCCTCTGCTATTGGAAGACAGTTTTAGCAAGAAGATCCAAGAGTTTGAACCTGAGGGTCCAGGATTCTTCCCTGCACTGCTTAGCACTTAGGTGTCGAGAGAACCTCTTTTGTCCCTAGGAAGCACGTACAGTAGAGAAAATCCTTGGTTGCTCTTGGAAATAGTGATGTCACTTGTAGGGGTGGGACTTCAGCTGTTCTTTAAATTTGGGAAGGGATGTATTCTATGTGGCTGAAGGGAGGATAAGAATTAGGATTGCCAGGTGCAAAAGATCAAGGAGAGCTCTGGGAAATGACAGCAAGAGCTGGCAACACATTAAAGAGAAGTCAAAGAGAGGAAGCAGAAAATACAAAATACCTAACTAAGACATGCCAGGCTGCTGTGCCGCCTGATGTCTAACCTTGCTTTAATTGCTGTAAACAGCTCCCTCTGTCTTCAGTCTCCCTCAGGTCTCCACTCTATAGTAGATCAGCAATGTCACACTTATTCTTAACCTCCAGAGGGGAGTCTAAGTCACAGATCTAAGAAGGTCTGGTTAGATCCCCCCCCCCCCAGTTTGGTGTTATTTATATATAGACAGATCCTGTTATGTATCTTTGGCTAGCCTGGTACTTACTATGTAGCCCAGGCTAGCCTTGGACACTAGAAAATCCTATCTCAGCTTCAAGAGTGTGCCCAACTCTTTCCTGCATTACTGAGCCCTACCAGGAGGCGGGCACCAATGTCCTTCCCTTAGAGGTATTGAGGGACAGGGTCTCTCCCTGTCCTTGGAAGAATCAAGCCCCAAAATATTACAAACTACAGGTAACTACACGCATGGGCACACACACAAATGTGCACAACAAATTCCCTCATGTTGAAATACACTCAAGGGTGCAGGTGCACGTGGTGATGAGAATCCCATTAGCCTTCCCAGCTCATCTATTGCGGGTCTGGGACCACACGGATGATTGTCCCTGTGTCGCTGTAGGCTAACCCGCGTGCACACACCCACGTGGGCGCTCCTCGCGCGCGCTCAAAGCGTTCACGCCAACGCAGGCGCGCGTCAGTAGGCGCGCCCTCGACTCAGCGTCAGGAAGTGGGGGCGGTGGGAGGAGTAGGACGCGTAGGTCCTGCTCATGACTCCGCAGCGGCTGCAGTCGCGGCAGCATCGGGACCAGCCGCGCAGCCTGCGCGGCTGTCCTTTCCGCTTTTTCTGCGCCGGTGTTCGAGCAGCGCCAAGCACGCTTCAGCACCTCGGACAGCGCCCGCCGCCCCTGCCCCGGGCTCCAGGAGGCCCCGCGGGTGCTTTGCCGCGCCGGGGGCCCGCGGGTGGTACCTCGCGAGGTCGTCGCTCTCGTGCAACCCAGCACTAGGCCCGCCGTGCCCGGAGCTCATGAACACCATGCACTTGCTGACATTCGCCCTGCTTTTCTCCTGCTCCTTCGCCCGCGCCGCCTGCGACCCCAAGATCGTCAACATCGGTGCAGTGCTGAGCACGCGCAAGCACGAGCAGATGTTCCGCGAGGCTGTGAACCAGGCCAATAAGCGACATGGCTCTTGGAAGATACAGCTCAACGCCACCTCTGTCACCCACAAGCCCAACGCCATACAGATGGCCTTGTCAGTGTGTGAGGACCTCATCTCCAGCCAGGTGACCGCCTCTTCCCCTTTCTGATGCTCCTCCACCATCCTTCCCCTGTCCCAGTTCCGTTCATTCTTCCCTGGTCCTTCTCAGTCTCTTTACCAGACCACTCCAAGCCAACTGGCACCTGGAGAGGCCCGGAACAAACATCTGTGTCTGCCAGTTCCCTCTGGACTGGTCCTCAGAAGGACCTTGTGTGCTGTCATGTGACTATCACCAGTGATTTCTTCCATCCAGTCAGTGTGGGTCTAGACATTCTGGGCACAAGATGGAGGAACACTTCAGGGCATCCCCTAGATGAGGCGTGGGGCCATCTTTGTTTCTTTCCTTACCCCTCTTCCCTTCCCCCATTCATGGGTTTACAATGGATGGCCCAGGTGCCAGAGCAAGCAGGCACTGCAGGGGTGGGAGTGAAGATTGCGCATGCCCAGAGACAACGAGGCACAGTGTAGGAGCCAGTGCAGCATGCTGCAGGGAAGGACATGTGGTGTTGAAGCTATCCACCCCTGACTGAACTGGCTGCTGAATTCCAATGAAGCCATAAGGTGCAATGCACCAGTTTATGTAAGATGAAGATGGGGACAGGGACTGTGCCAAGGCTGTTAATACATGCTCTTTAAAGGAAAGCTACATCCATGAGCATGTCTGCTCACATGCATGCACTTGAACATGACATTAGCACACACACATTGCATTAGCATCTCCATATGACGCAATCAACTGCACATGCTCACTCACACACATTTGCACATACTGTTTTGTATGTACTGCTTTGTATGCTCAATGCTTATAGTGCATACATGTTCCAGCATGTGTCATGAACACCAACAGTCACATGCATGCCTAGATGTGACCTAAAGGGTGCGGGCTGGGTGTTATGATGAGGGGAGTGAGAACCAGTCCTCACTCTACACAGAGTGCAGAGGCCATGTTTTGCTCAGAAACTTGCCCCCCTCTTCATTTTACAAGAGATGAGCGCTGGTCAGAAGAAAGGATCTGCCAACTTTGTGTGTGTGTGTGTGTGTGTCTGTGTGTGTGTGTGTGTGTGTGTGTGTGTGTGTGTGTGTGTATGTGTGGTGGCTGTATCCCTAAAGTCTTACTCAGTGCTGCCTGTCTCTCTACAATGGCTTCATCACCAGAGCATTGTGGTCTGGCTCATTCTCCTGTCTCTTGGACATGTGGGACCATGTGCACAAATGGCACCATCTGGCATGCTAGTCCAGATCTTGCTACTTGTGGACCTCAAACTCTAGTACAACGTTCACCCTACCCCACAGAGCTGACTCTGTCTCCTGTACCCACAGGTCTATGCTATCTTAGTGAGTCACCCGCCCACCCCCAACGACCACTTCACACCCACCCCTGTCTCGTACACAGCTGGCTTCTACAGAATCCCTGTTCTGGGACTGACTACTCGAATGTCCATCTACTCTGACAAGGTAAACCTGATCACCAGACTCAGACCCAGGTATTCTCAGGGCCATACACAGCTGAGCCAGGTGGATTGGCACTGGGTATTGTATCCAGGTGGGGTGGGATGCTTAGGTTTCAGGCTGCCCCTGAGGGACTTTAAGCAACTCACTCATAACCACACTTACATACCTCACACTGAATCTCATAGGTATTAGTACACAAGTTACCCACTCAATCACACTGACACGCCTGTGACAACTTTACGTGGCTCCATACTGACCACACATTAACTCTCACACTGAGCTTAAGCTGTCAAACTCTCACACAGTTCCACACACCTTCTCATACAACCCTAGCATCATCACTCTCCCTCCACTTCCATAGTCACAGATGCTCAGACAGTCACACATACTCAGGCTGGCTCATGATGACATGTGAAAAGACCAGTAACATTACCTTCTGAAAGAAGAGGGCTTCATGGGCTTAGAAAAAGGGGTAAACATGGAGCTTCTTAGAACAAGTGGGCTTGGTATGTAACAGTGAAAGAGTTAAAGAGAAGTTTCCAGGTTTCCAGGAGAAGCAGATCCCTGGATGGAGAGGTATTTGGGGTAGAGATGGATGGTGTGGACCCCAGCCTTGCCAACTGAAGTTTACATAGGAGGTGGTAGACAGGGCAGTTGGAACAGGCAGCTTGTGGTAGGAGACCCCATGTCTCAGAGAACTAAAAGGTCTCAGCTCAGCATTCTGAAGAGCTCGTGGTCCAAAGGCTGGGATAGCTTCCATTCAATTGGGCACAAAAGCTCTAACTACTGAGTTATAGAGTTATAGAAAACCACAGCCCAGGGACACAAGGAACTTGCTCTAGGTCATACAATCTTTAATTTTTTTGTGATTTTGTGAGGGCCTATCAACTGGGATGCAATGCAGCCAGTGGCCTAACAGGCATCATAGTCTGCTCCCCATAACCTGTAGACTCAAAGAGCCAGCAGACATTCAGGAGCCATTTGGGGACAACCAGGTGGGGCCTGAGACTAGCCAGAGGGCTAGAGGGCCTCCAGGTCTCCCCAGCCCTACAGAGTCTTCCTTCCCAGAACCTACAGTCCTTGAAAAATCTGCCTTTCGGCAGGGAGACTTGTCATCCCAAGCATGTGGTAGGTCTGCACTTTGGTGACAAAAAAGGAGCCAGAGAGAAATGTTAAAGGAGGGCCCATTTGAAGAGGGTCAGACAGACTGAGGCCAAGGGGCCCCCCACTTGCTAAGGTGCCTAAGCTACTCTTTGCATGCCAGTGAGAAACAGGCTCTCATCCTATGCTTCTTGGCCATATTTTCTCTGGAACACTTTTACTCTTATGTGTAAAAGAGAAGAATGATCATAAGAAGCAAAGTAGCCAGGGAAAAACAAGAAGCTGGGAGGCCCCATACAAAAGGACCAACCTAGGGACTGACTACAGGCCAACTTACAGGACCTGTGTGGGGCCAACAGTGGAGCCAAACATCACAGGCACACTCTGATCCTTGATGGTTCCAACTCAAAATCAGCCTTCTGCCCATCATGCAGGCCAGCAGGACCACTCAGAGCCAATCTGTAGTGCAGCCTGCCTGCAGCCTGTTGCAGAGGCAGTGAACATTCTTTCACTCCAAAGCACTGCCCCTGGCCATCAAGAGGGAACTAACTGGTAAAAACTAACCTAGAAGCCTCAGTGAACCAAGAGCAGTATAAATGATAAGGATATGGAAGGAGCCTCATTCACCGGCATAGACGGAAATAGTCCTTGGCAGCTACAGTCTTTCGACAGCACAGTGACTAGTAAGCTGCAGCCACTGGGTTCCAGAGAAGAAATGTAATGTTTGGTTTCAAAAGAGAAGAAGTTTTTATTGCTAGTTTTTATTTTCTATATATGCAGTTATTATTTTTTTTACCAGTGTCTGGGCCTCGTTTGTACTAGGCAAATGTTCTACCAATATACCCCTGCCCCAAATACTATTATTGAAACTGTGGAGAGCACCATGTGAGGCTCATTGAGGTCTTGGAGAAGCTTCTATGGTCAGCATTTCTAGGAATGGTGGGAAGGTGGCAGCACCCCTAGAAACAGAGGCTCTTCATTCATGTCAGGGTGTGCTGGAAAAGTGTCAAGCTTCTACTCTCACAATAGATGTTTACAGGGGAAGAAGAAGGGCAGGTGGGAGGTAGTGACCCCAATAGTGGGAGACTGGAAAGCCTGCTCAGCTTGGCCCTTCCTCAACCTCTTGGTCTCACCCACAGAGCATCCACCTGAGCTTCCTACGCACCGTGCCACCTTACTCCCACCAGTCCAGCGTCTGGTTTGAGATGATGCGTGTCTACAACTGGAATCATATCATCCTGCTGGTCAGTGATGACCATGAGGGCCGGGCAGCACAGAAGCGCCTAGAGACATTGCTAGAGGAGCGGGAATCCAAGGTGAGGCCCTGGCCCTGCAGAGGTCCTTGTTGAGCAGGAGCAGGCGGGCCATGCCATGTCTGTGGCTCCTTGTGAACACTCTCTCTCCATCCTGCATGCTCAGCACCACTGCGTCTGGCGGCGCCCGCCCTGGCCTGTCCTCGGCTCATTTCACTTGCTTTTGCCATTAGTCGAAATCTCCTTCTTGTCAGTCCCTGCTGCGCGAGGGCTGGACCACCTGGAGCTCTGCAAACACCCCTGTCCCGCGCCCAGTGTTAGGCCTCCCTAAACCCAGCCAAGGCCCCAGAAATCAGACCCATAACTCAGGACCTGCTCAGCCCCTCTCTGCCAGACACCAAGTCCCATATATCTTTTGAGACACCTTCTACAGAGTCCCTCCCCAGAGAGAGCACTGGGGTCCTTTATCTGCTGGGATACAATCTGTGTGCTCACAGAAGTCTCATCTTCTGAAAGCCTGCTGCCTCATGGCTGCCCAGGGCCCTAACTGAAGTGCCATTCATCTGCAACGCCATCTCCACCTTGTGCTATCTATTTAGGCTTACATTGTGCCCTGCCCTCCCCACCTCCCTCCCACCTCAGGGCTGAGCTCTACATCCCTCATGGGACTATGTAGACACTGATGCCAGGATACACATACATTCCCATCTCAGCCTGGCCCCCAGTGTGTAGAACTGCCAGAGACCAGAGCCAGCTTTGGGTGGGGGTCAAAGTGACCCCTATGCCCTTCCTTGCCAACGTTCATGGTCAGCCTAATAAGGCTCTAGCCCCTGATCCTTCCTTAGTCCCAGGGCCCACAGCACCAAGCACCACATGGTGCTTTTTAGGTAGCAGAAAGAAGGAGGCCCAGGCTGGGGAGGGGCCACAAAAGGCATCTGAGGGAGGGAGACGGGTGGGAGCATGTTCTGCCTGCAAAATCATAGCTGGCCTCATCATACTTAGCACCAACCATTATCCCCACACCCAAGATGGCATAGGTCTTTGGAAGGAGTAGAGAGGCTTCGGGGGAGGGGTGAAGCTAGAGGCAGGCCCAGAGTGAACTCTTTATGGTGGCCCACTGAGTCTGGGAAGGAGGGATGGTTATTAGCACCAAGGGTTCCACCTCTGTGAAGATAGTTCCACTCTCAGCATCTGACAGGTTCCTTCACACTTCTGTTCGTCATAGCACACATCCTACCCATATGCTCACCTGTTCATCAGCCTGACCCCTGCACACCCAACCGTCTGCTCACACACTCATAAGCACATACACACTGTTTCTCAGTTCTTGGATAGTTGAGAGGCACGCCACACCTTTTGGAAAGACAGACCTCACTCCATCTCTATATACTCCTGCACTGTGCAAGAGGATCACCTACAAGTACTTCCTCATGCAAATGTGCCTGCTTACCCTGGCTTGTAACCACAAGCTTAAACACACACACACACACACACACACACACACACACACATACACACACACACACACATACACACACACACATACACACACACACATGCTTATACTATTCTGCCCTTCCATCACTGACTGCCATAGGCTTATCTTCTATGAAGGTGATGAGCATATATATATACACATCCAATCACACTCAGTCTTAGACACAAATGTGGGGCATTTGGGTGTGAACATACCAGTTAATGAGAAGAGGATCTCTTGGTCTCTAGAGTGCAGGAGGGAAGACAAGGGGGAGGTGAGGGAGGGTCATGGGAACAGGGCTCTGCAAGCTGCTCCTCTTTCACTCAGGACTGATGTGCGTGGGGATGGGTACTGCTGGGGCCACACAGCAGGTGCATGACAGGGGTGGGGGTGGCAGCGGGACCCCCAAGGGTGGCGGACAGGGCTACCCTCTCTCCTGACAGTGACTGTTTCCAAGAGTATAGCTTCATGGCCGGGAGCCTCCGTGGCCCTTGCCCCTATGTCCCCTCCACCCTCAGCTCTCCACCCCAGTCCCCAGCCCCACTCAGGTCTCGGTGTTTGCGAGCTCCAGGTACGTGCCCGTCTGCAGATGTGCCGAGGAGGTGGTGTGATTGCTTTAGCGCCGTCATTTTCAACCGTTTATAATCTTCTTCTGTGTCTGCATATTTTCTCTGTGCACATTATTCATCAGAGTAAAAAAAGGAACTATGAAAACCTCGACCAACTGTCCTATGACAACAAGCGCGGACCCAAGGTATATATGCATGGACGTGCACGCCACCTACCGACTAGCGAGCCCCGGCCCGCGGTGCCTCAGCCACTGGGTGCTGTCTGGCCCACCGAGCCGAGCCGCAGGCCTGAGTAGTGAGGAGAGACAGGTGGTGAGAAAGGCAGCAGGCAGGCAGGAGAGGGCAGGGGTGGGCGGTGTGGGTGCCCATGGCCCACCCGCCCGCCGTAACCCTCAAGACCAGCACGGCCACAGGAGGCGCTGCTCTGGGAAGTGCATGCGAATCTCCAGGCCCGCCAGGGTTTCTTAGTGGAACCCAGGGAGGGAGCCTGCCCACCTGGTCACTTCAGAGTCTGGGCCGCTCCTATAGGAGCAAGAGGAATCAGGTCTGAGCTGAGATCTCCAAAGGTTTTGGAAAAGTCAGCCCCATCTCTGTTCCCAGTTGCATTCCAAAACTTTTCTATTTCCTGTTCGCTGCACGTCTCTGAGTCTGGGTCCACTTCAGCTTGCATGCTCAGTGCAAAAATGAGGACAGGAGTGAGATGGAAAGACAGACCTGGAGAAAACATACGGAGAGAGGAGCAGAGAGAGTACAGGACATCAAGCAGGCTGAAGAAAAGACAGGCAGCAAGGACAGGCCAGCGAAGAGAGAGGACGCAAGTGCACAGTGCAGGCGGCAAGGACAGCCACAGCAGCTCTAGCTAAGCTGCCTCGGGGCTCCTAGCAGCTTTGGCCCCACTCTTGCCACTGAGGCACAATGTTGCCTTTCCTAGCTGCCTGTTAACGCTCCTGCTCATACCACAGGCAGAGAAGGTGCTGCAGTTTGACCCAGGAACCAAGAATGTGACGGCTCTGCTGATGGAGGCGCGGGAACTGGAAGCCCGGGTCATCATCCTTTCTGCAAGGTGAGTAGGCTGGGCTTCTCACCACATCATTGTGATTCTGCCTGGGGCAAAAGTCCACCATCTGGCCTAGGTTTGGGGCACTATTGTGCAAAATGAGCTTCAATTTGGAAAAAAACAAAAATCTTCACTTGGAGCTGGAGAGCTGGCTCATTGGGTATGAGCACGAGATGAGGACTAGGGTTCAATTCCTATCACCCACATGCAGCTCACATGTAACTTCACTTCCAAGGTATCTGGCACCCTCACACAGACATACATGCAAGCAAAACACCAATGACATAAAATAAAAATAAATCTTAAAAAAACCAACAAAAGATCTTCAGCAAGGAGAGAGCTGTATTCCATCTCACCATTTCCTACTCACCTGGAGCTGAGCCATCCCTCATCCTGCCTACCCCTCCCTTGCTTCTCCCCTTTTTGCAGTTGCATAGTACCATTCACCCTAAAGTTTGGGGGTTGTAGATACAGTGCTGGGAAACCCCGGGCCTGGGAGGCACAGCTATGTAAATATCCTGAGGGCTGACAACAGAGAAGGAGCCCAGCAAAATGATATGCCGGTATAGAGGTGAGCACAAGTTTAAAACCACTGATGGGGACACATGAAACAGGCTGCTCCTAGACAGCTACCTCCAACCCATTCCAGCTGTGAAAGTGTACACAGTAAACCCTCCCTATGAACAAACAACTAGGTTTCCCGGAGCCTAAGACCCGTGGAAAGGAAAAATGGGAGCAGCCCTTGACAACAGAGAGGCCCAGGTGAATCCAGTCCTTAGTGTGCATGGCTCTGCTGAGCTCCAATAGAATGGAGAAAAAACATCATGTCATCCACCTTGGAGGAAAATACCCCCAATTCTGCTGTGCTGCTGACAGAAAAGGGACAGGATAGATAGGTGTTTGCAGATTTAATCGACAAACTCTCCCTTTGCACAGCCAGATGCATACTGCCCACTGCCCACAGATTGCAGGGTCAGGCAACAGGACTCAGCCTAGGAAGCAAACCATGTCTTCACTTAAATGGCAGGGCTGGGACTAGTTGCTCCACTGTGAGGGTGACACTGTGAGGTGGTCAGCTGTGGTGTTGAATGGTATCCTCGGCTTCGCCAGCTCCACCAGGAGCACCAGCAAGCGCGTGCCATCTCCCCCCTAGCGCTACACGCACACCATGGCCTAACGCTACACCGACTGCACAGTCACAGACCATTTGCCTTTGCCATTCATCTAACTCAGTGGTTCTCAACCTTCCTATGCTGCACCCTTTAAAACAGTTCTTCATGTTGTGGTGACCCCAACCATAAAATTATGCCATTGCCACTTCATAGCTGTAATTTTGTTACTGTTATGAATCATAGTGTAAATATCTGATATGCAACCCCGAAAGGGGTGTTGACCCATGGATTGAGAACAACTGATTTTATTTTTTTTATTTTATTTTGTTCTTATCAGTTACATTTTATTAACTCTGTTTCCCAGCTGTATCCGACCCTCATTCCCTCCCAATCCCACCCTCCCTCCCTCATCTCCACCCTGCCCCTTTCCAAGTCCACGAATAGGGGGGAGACCTCCTCCCCATTCATCTGACCCTGTTTTATCAGGTATCTTCAGGACTGGCTGCGAAGCCCTCCTCTGTGGCCTAACAGGACTGCTCCTCCCTTGGGGGGTGGGGAGGTCAAAGAGCCAGCCATTGAGTTCCTGTTAGAAATAGTCCTTGTTCCCCTTACTATGGGAAACAAATTGGTTACTGAGCTACCATGGGCTACATCCGAGAGAACAACTGATTTTAACTGCATACTTTGGGGTAAGGGATGTTCTGGAGCTTCTAAAGAGTGGATTAAAAACACATTCAGATGAGGCCAGGGATATTGCTCAGTTGATAGCACACTCACCCAGCATGAACAATTCCCTGGATCTGCTCTTCAGCACCACAGAAAAACAGATATAATGGTGAACGTCTGTAATCCCAGCGCTTGGGCCCAGGAGGATCAAGAGTTCAAGACCATTCTCAAGTACTTGGCAAGTTCAAGGCCAGCTTTGGCTACATAAGACCCTATCAGAGTGAGGGAGGGATGAACGAAGTAGGGAGAGAGAGAGAAATGTGTCCAGAAAAGAGAGCAGGGCAGAAAAGGCTTTTGGAAGGCGAGCCCAGCACAGGTTGCCCAAGAAGAAGCCTGCTCAGGAAATGCCCCTTTCTCTCCCGTTTTCTGGTTGTTTATACTTCTCATCATAGGGCTTAAGGGAGATTTGTTTAATTCAGATAAAAGAATGTTCAGAATAGTGGGCATGAAGACCTTCTTGAGGTCAGTGTTACTAAGGAAGCCACTCTTTTAAAACATACCTATTCAACTATTAGGCTTTCTTTGTAATGGGCAAAGCCAAATAGACCTGTTTAACTTATGTATTATAATGAGGGTGAACAGAATACAAGCCAGAAAACAGCCATTCATAGAATCCCACCACAGTCAGGCCCCAGCAGAAGAGTGGATGTGAGCTACTTCATGGCCACCCACCACAACTGAAGGGAGTCTCCCCTTTCCTGGGACATAGGGTGAGAAGAGACTCCTCCATGTTGATGGCCCAAGGTTTACAGAGAAGCTTGCCAGACATGGCTATATCAAAGAAGTCAGCAGAAGGGTCATGGGAGACATAGATACTAACATGACTATGAGATGCATGGACACCACCCACTGGCACATTGAGCAAACAACATATATGCACACAGCATTCACATACAAATAAGCACACATCGGCATGCACCATATTTATGCCATTTACAGATGATGCCTCACATGAATATACTGCATGTTTCACTACACTGAGTTATATTCACAATGCACACTGTTTTTTAAACCCCAAAGAACCCGTGGGACCTCAAGCTCATGTATGTCAAGTAAGGGAGGACCCAGCCCTCATCACATTTTGACTCCTTCTTCATGATAGAGGTTAAGCTGTTTTTCAGGCTTTGTTTGTCTATAGGATACACAAAATTCATTTCCAAAACTTTTCATCTCTATTTTTCTCACATTTCTATAAAATGGTCTGGTGAGGTTTGGTGGATTGACCAGACTTTTTTTCTATAACCATTTCATTGATCACAATCATTCTACCAAGTGACATTGTGTACATCTGAGTTGTGTTGGGAGATGGGGTTCTCCATTAGATTTGGTGGGTATGGCTGACATCAGACATGCTCCTTGACACGTGTGGTGTAGTGAGCTCTTCCATGTTCAGTGTACAGCATTCATGTCCTATATTATTTTAGTTTCATTAGTTTTGAGACAGGGTCTCTCTGTGTCTTTGAACTTGTATATACCAAGCTGGCCTTGAACTTGTGGGACTCTGCCTGCCTCTATCTCCCAAATGGTGGGATTAAAGTCATATTTGGAATTAAAGTCACATTTGGCTCTGGCCTATATAGGCTGAAGAACTGCTTAGGTTTTTTTTAATGTTGAGCATTTTTTTTTTTGTTACAATTAATCATTGAGAAAGTTGGGAGCAGGCTTCTCAGGGAACTGGGGTTTATCTTGGTTATGAATCATCTGGTATAAAAATAACCCAGTAAGGGCTAGAGAGATGGCCTAGTGCTTGCAGAGGACCCAGGTTCAGTTCTCAGCACCCACTGTGACTCACAGTCAT
Source organism: Psammomys obesus (assembly GCF_907164565.1). Taxonomy (NCBI): domain Eukaryota; kingdom Metazoa; phylum Chordata; class Mammalia; order Rodentia; family Muridae; genus Psammomys; species Psammomys obesus. The sequence continues at coordinate 2,251 of NW_026592687.1, read as the reverse complement.
TCATAACTCCAATTTCTAGGGGATCTGACACCATCTTCTGATGGCCACAGGCACTAGAGACTTGTTTGGTACACACATATGCTTGGAGGCAACACTAATACACATAAACTAAGCTAACCTTAAAAGTTTGAAAAAAATACCCAATATCAGGTAATCTACTTGTCTTTACTGTACCTGCTAAATATGCACTGGGTAAGCCAGTCATGGTTGGGCCCTGAATGGAAGAGTCTCACATGAGCAGGGTAAGGAGAGGAGACCTGAAAGACCCCAGACTCATTGTCATGACCTGGGAGACACAGCCTCAGGAGACTAGGTCCCCTGATTCACTGTTCACAGGAATTACTTATGAGGGCACCTCAAGCACATGGCCCTGCAAGGTGAGACTTGTCCTGGTGGCCCTGGCCTTGGATGTCAGGGGATATAGCTACTGGGAGACCAGTCTCTCTTCTGCTCAGTAGTATCTTCAGGATGCTCAGCTCAGCAACTAGAGTGCTGGATCTTACTGACATCTCCTCAGCCCAGAGCCCTCCCCTTGTCATTTCACACCCTTGAGCAGGAAGTTCCACAAGGTATATGGCTTGCCTAGAGCTCACTGGGTCACAGGCGCTGGACTGAACTATCAGGCACAGACCCTACTCTGCCACTTATCACCACTGTACCCTGACTCAAATGCTTTCCCTGTAAAAATGCTGAGATGGTTCCGGCATAGTATTTGGAGAACAGAGCAAGTGTCCAACAGTGTGCCATCATTATCCAAGTTTGGAAGGTCATCTTGTACCCTAAAGGCAGAAGTCAGCAGCTGAAGACTGAAAAGGTCCTGGGTCCAGCCTTATCTCCTGTGCAGACCTTCGGGGCTAGCTGCTGGAAGGGCTGTGGGCACAGGCACGCTCTCTAGAGCGTGGAGAGAGGCTGTGGCCAGGGGTAGGGAGAGAGGTGGAGTCCTGGCTCGTCACCCGGGTCTGCCCCACAGCGAGGACGACGCTGCCACCGTATACCGCGCAGCTGCGATGCTGAACATGACCGGCTCTGGGTACGTGTGGCTGGTGGGGGAGCGCGAGATCTCAGGGAACGCCCTGCGCTACGCTCCTGATGGTGAGTGCTGGGTTGTGGGGTTGCTTGGGACCGTAGGCTTATTTGTTCAGTTTCTAATCTCCGGGGTCACGCAGGCATCATCGGACTTCAGCTCATCAACGGCAAGAATGAGTCGGCCCACATCAGTGACGCCGTGGGCGTGGTGGCTCAGGCAGTTCATGAGCTCCTAGAGAAGGAGAACATCACTGACCCGCCGCGGGGTTGCGTGGGCAACACCAACATCTGGAAGACCGGACCACTGTTCAAGAGGTGGGCGGAGTTGCCCTCAGGTGGGAGGAGTCATCGTTAGGCAGTAGGATGGGCTGTTCTCAAGCCCTGGTTCACTCTGCCAGGGGTGGTGAGCTCATCTCATCTAGGACATGCTATACAGACGGTTAGTCACCTCCCTCGCCTGTCCATATTCCAGCACCACATCCTCTGTTTTTACTGTGATAATCATCCCTTTCCCCACTACCTTACCTCTGCGGTCACTGAAGTTGTGGCCGCCTCCACTTCTCCACCCCATTGTGTCCACCCTGCAGATTTTATTTCACTCCTCAAAGTGTCTGGTGCCCCAGAAGGAAGTTGTTGCGCAGGTGGGGCTTGGGACCTTTTAGGAATCCAGAAATTCAGAGTAGGCATCCATTGACAATTGAGATTCAAAGTTGACCAAGGGAATGGCTGCAGAACTTGACTCCGGAGCCACTGTCCACAGTGCCTACCACAGTTTGCCATGCCTCTGTACAGTTATAGGCTGCACACACAAACCAGCGAATGCATACAGGAACTCAATCAAAGAGGAACATATGTGAGATATGTATACCATAAGCACACTCCTAGGGGTGACCCCTACATTTGTGTTGCAGGCACACAAGCTCACTGATATGCTCTAGTGAGCAAACATATACCCCAAGTAAGGCACCCAGTGGCTAGGACTAGGTGCAGGCTTGATCTACTTCCCCTATTTGATGGCAAATGGGCCTGAGGTTCCCTGTAAAACCAGGATGTGGGCTGTGATAATCATATGTTCTAATCCAGAGAGGCCTTTGACATAGGGTCGGGCACCCAAAACCCACTCAGATACAGTAGCTATACTGTCCACCTGGTGCTGGCAGGCATGTATCATGTCCTCCACTCAGTGTGAGGAGCTACCATCTGCCAATCTTTCCTTTCTTGAGAC
>NW_026592686.1:0-23618 GCF_907164565.1 Psammomys obesus | reverse complement strand
AAAAAAAAAAAAAAAAAAAAAAAAAAAAAAAAAAAAAAAAAAAAAAACCCACAGGGAAGGAAAGTTGCCAAACTGGTCACGGGTCACCCAGTATTTCCCTGGAGGGTCTCTTCGTCCACAGGTACCTGCCGCCATCACAATTGAGCTCCTGCCACACACAGATTGCAGTTGCGCGCACAGCTCAAAATCCCTACTCCCTCTTCAAAGGAGGAAGGAGGCATCCAGCAGAATCTGCCACAGACCACATTGTCTGTACCCCAACCCGAGATCGGGACTGAGAAAACCCAATCCTTTCAGGCATTCCCCCAAACGCCGCCATAACCCTGCCACAGCGGAGCAGAAGGATAAAGAGGCGCACAGCGGCTTCACAGTGCCGGAACTCCACTGCTGCTGGCCGCTCCTAGCAAACAAACTACAGCTCGGGATCTGGGACTGTGGTCATTCTACATGTCCTGATATTCTCCTGGATCCAGCGCAATAAGGTCTAGCAGCAAGTTCTATCACCGGCGCCCCCCCCCCGACCCCTGGCAGAGAAACGCTGGCACAGGGCTCAGGATCCGACTGAGAAGCCCCTACCCCTGCTGGCACTACCCTGAGATCACCTCCATAAGCTTGCCCAAGCAGAGGGGAAGGTCAGAGGGGAAGGACAGAGAGGCAGCCTGCCAAGGACACAGCACCCTCTCTCCAGCTCACCCAGTGGCCCCTAGCAGAGAAACCCAAGCTCTGGATCTGAGGACACTCAACCCTACCTGGTACTCTCTTGGGATCAGCAAACGTAGATTCTACCGCTAGGCTGCTTCTGGCAGAGATCTGGGCCCGGGATCTGGGATTGAGTACACTCATCCTAACTCTTTCCCGTGCCACCCAGGGACCAGTCAACATAAGCTCTCCTGGCAGAGGGAAAGGACAAAGAGGCAGCACACAGGAAAGGTGGACACCGAGTCCTGCGGCCACAGTGTCACAGAGCTGAATGTTAGCCTACCCGTGCACTTCTGAAGCAGGACCAAAACAGAGAGTAGTGAGCAAGGGGAATCCCTGTGCATTCCAACTGGTCCTGCAAGAGAGTGAGTGAGCCTTCTAGGGAGAGATTGCCCCAGACCCAGGGCCTCTCCACAGAAGCAACCAGACGAGATCCCTGCCACCCACACCCCTAGTGTGGGCATCATAGGGATTCTTGGGATAGCAACCCCAACATTGAAGCCTCTGCCTTGCGGGTCCACCAGGGTAATCCAGGCAAACAATCCCTGGATCTCAGTCAGAACTGCGTAATAGTGGCTTGTAGGCCACTGCAATAGAGAATCCGTGCATGCACACTGCGCCCGCTAAAAGAGCACGTGAATATCTCCAGTGTCACATTCCTTACTTAGGCAAAACTGAAAACACAGTGCACACTCCCAAAGCAGTGAACCTCTCTCATCTTCCTGAAAAAACAGTCCAGAAAACAGAAAGAGAGGATCATAGCCCAAACTACAATCTTGAGGAACAACCAGTGAGGATTATAAATAACCAAATGGCTAGAGGCAGACATAAGAACACTCCCAACAATAATCAGGACATAATGACCTCACCAGCAACCCCACAAAACAATGGACACTTCAATTCACTAGATATACAAGAAAACGACCTCAAAACTATGTTTCTCCAGCTATTAGAGGCCCATAGAGATGAAATGAACAAAGCCCTCAGAGAAATGACCAAAAAAATCGAAACTAACCAAGAGGAAACAAATCGTGCTCTCAGAGAAATGACCACGAAAATTGAGGCAAACAGAGAAGAAATGCACAAAGCTCTCAAAGAAATGTCCACACAAATGAAGGCAAATAAAGAAGAAATAAACAAAGCTCTCATAGAAATACAGGCAATGATACCCAAAGAAGTAGAGGCACAATTAGTGATACATAGAGAGGAAACAGACAAAAAAATAGAAGCTATCATTGAAAAGCAGGAGTCCACATTCAAACAGATGAAGGAAATGGTGCAAGACATGAAAACAAAATTAAAATCAATAAAGAAAACACAAATAGAGAAAAACCAGGAGCTGGAGAACATAGAGAAAAGATCAGGAACTACAAAGGTAAGCATCACCAAGAGAATACAAGAGATGGAAGAAAGAATCTCAGGAGCCGAAGATACACTTGCAGAAATTGACACGTCTCTCAAAGAAAAAATAAAATCAGAAAAGTTCCAAACACAAAACATCCAAGAAATCAAGGACACCATGAAAAGACAAAACCTAAGAATAATAGGAATAGAAGAAAAAGAAGACATCAGGCTCAAAGGTCCAGAAAATATTTTCAAGAAAATTATAGAAGAAAACTTTCCCAACTTAAAGAAGGAGATGACCATAAACATACAAGAGGCCTACAGAACACCAAGTAGACTAGAACAGAAAAGAAATTCTTCATGACACATCATAGTCAAAAGACTGAACCTACAAAACAAAGAAAAAATTCTAAAAACAGCAAGGGAAAAAGGCCAAGTAACATATGAAGGTAGACCTATCAGAATCATACCAGATTTCTCAACAGAAACTATGAAAGCCAGAAGAGCCTGGACAAAATCATACAGTCCTTAAGGGACCACAGATTCCAACCCAGACTACTATACCCAGCAAAACTTTCAATCAACATAGACGGAGAATTCAAAATATTCCAAGACAAAACCAAATTTAAACAATATCTACATAGTAACCCAGCTCTACAGAAGTTACTAGAAGGGAAACTCCAAACCAAAGAAAACAACTACATCAAAGGAAACAGAGGAAATAGATAACTACACACAAAAAAAAAAAAAAAACAAAAAAACAAAAAAACAAAAAAAAAAAAAAAAGAAGCAGAGCAACAGAACAAGATAACTTGAACACAGGGAACTTCCCAGAGACTCATACTCCAACCAAGGACTATTTGTGGAGATGACCTGGAACCCCTGCACAGGTGTAGCCCATGGCAGTTCAGTGTCCAAGTGGGTTCCATAGTAATGGGAAGAGGGACTGCCTCTGACATAATCTGATTGGCCTGCTCGTTGATCACTTCCCCCTGAGGGGGGAGCAGCCTTACCAGGCCACAGTAGAGGACAATGAAGCCACTTTTGATGAGAACTGATAGACTAAGATCAGAAAGAAGGAGAGGAGGACCTCCCCTATCAGTGGACTTGGGGAGTGGCATGCATGCAGAAAGGGGAGAAAGGGTGGGATCAGCAGGGGAGGAGGGAGGGGCTTATGGGGGGATACAAAATGAATAAAGTGTAATTAATAAAAAAATAAAAGATTTAAAAACAAAACAAAAAAAAAAAAACCAAAAGAAGACAAGCAATGAAACTCAGTGACACCACCAACACCACATCTAAAGTAACAATTGTTGGTCACTAGTTTCTATCAACATCAACAAACTCAACTCCCCAATTAAAAGACACAGACTAACAGAATGGTTGTGGAAACAGGATCCATCATTCTGTTGCATCCAAGAAACACACCTATGCAACAAAGATAAACACTACCTAAGAGTAAAGGGCTGGAAAAATGTCTTTCAAGCAAATGGTTCCAGAAAACAAGCAGGAGTAGCCATCCTAATATCTAATAAAATAGACTTTCAACCCAAGTTAATCAAAAAAGATAAGGACGGCCACTATATTCTCATCAAAGGAAAAATCCATCAAGAGGACATCACAATTTTGAATATCTATGCCCCAAATACAAGAGCACCTACATACGTAAATGAAACAATATTACAGCTTGAATCACACATTGATACTAAAACCCTAATAGTGGGACACTTCAACACTCCACTTTCACCAAGGGACAGATCAACTAGACAGAAAACAAATAGGGAAATAAAAACACTTACAGAGACCCTAAATCAAATGGACTTAATAGACGTCTACAGATCTTTTCATCCAAACTCAAAAGAGTATACCTTCATTTCAGCACCACATGGAACCTTCTCCAAAATAGACCATATAGTTGGTCATAAAGCTAAGCCTCAACAGATACAAAAAGATTGAAATAATCCCATCTAATCTATCTGACCACCATGGACTTAAGCTGGAACTCAACAACAACAGAAATAACAAACAGCCTACACGCACATGGAAACTGAACAACTTGTTACTCAACGACAGATGGGTTAAGGAAGAAATAAAGAAAGAAATTAAAGACTTCCTAGAATTCAATGAAAATGAAGGCACAACATACCCAAATTTATGGGACACATTGAAAGCAGTGCTCAGGGGAAAATTTATAACACTAAGTGCCTGCAAGAAGAAATTCGTAACATCACATACAGACAACTTAATGGCCCAACTGAAAACCCTAGAAAAAAAAAGAAGCAGATACACCCAAGAGGAGCAGAAGGCTGGAAATAATCAAACTCAGGGCTGAAATCAATCAGAAACAAATAAAACTATTTAAAGAATCAATGAAACAAAAAGCTTGTTCTTTGAGAAAATCAACAAGATAGACAAACCATTAGCCAAACTAACTAAAAAGCAGAGAGAATCTATCCAAATCAACAAAATCAGAGATGAAAAGGGTGACATAACTACAGACACAGAGGAAATTCAAACAATCATTAGGTCATACTACAAAAGCCTATATGCCACAAAATTTGAAAACCTAAATGAAATGGACAATTTTCTTGATAGATTCCATCTTCCAACATTAAGTCAAGATCAGGTAGAAAGACTGAACAGCCCTATATCCCCCAAGGAAATTGAAGCAGTCATTCACAGTCTCCCCTCCAAAAAAAGCCCTGGGCCAGATGGTTTCAGTGTGGAATTCTACCAGACCTTCAAAGAAGTGCTCACACCAATTCTCCTCAAACTACTCCACAAAATAGAAACAGAAGGTACATTACCAAACTCATTCTATGAAGCAACAGTCACCCTGATACCTAAACCACACAAAGACCCAACAAAAAAGAGAACTTCAGACCTATCTCTCCTATGAACATTGACGCAAAAATACTCAATAAAATACTTGCAAATCGAATCCAAGAACACATCAAAGATATCATCCACCACGACCAAGTAGGCTTCATCCCAGGCATGCAAGGGTGGTTCAACATACGGAAATCCATCAATGTAATCCACCACATAAAGAAACTGAAGGAGAAAAACCACATGATCATCTCCTTAGATGCTGAAAAAGCATTTGACAAAGTCCAACACCCATTCATGTTTAAAGTCTTGGAGAGATCAGGAATACAAGGCATATATCTAAACATAGTAATACACAGCAAGCCTATAGCCAACATCAAACTCAATGGAGAGAAACTTAAATCAATCCCACTGAAATCAGGGACAAGACAAGGCTGCCCACTCTCTCCCTACCTCTTCAACATAGTACTTGAAGTTCTAGCCAGAGCAATAAGACAACTAAAGGAGATCAAGGGGATACAAATCGGAAAGGAAGAGGTCAAAGTGTCACTATTCGCAGATGATATGATAGTATATATGAGCGACCCCAAAAATTCAACCAGAGAACTCCTCCAGCTGATAAACACGTTCAGCAAAGTGGCAGGATACAAAATCAACTCAAAAAAATCAGAAGCCCTCCTGTATACCAAAGACAAAAGGGCCGAGAAAGAAATTAGGGAAACAACATCTTTCACAATAGCCACTAACCACATAAAGTACCTTGGTGTGACTCTAACCAAGCAAGTGAAAGACCTGTTTGAGAAAATCTTCATGTCTCTGAAGAAAGAAATTGAAGAAGATCTCAGAAGATGGAAAGATCTCCCGTGCTCATGGATTGGTAGGATTAACATTGTGAAAATGGCCATCCTGCCAAAAGCAATCTACAGATTCAATGCAATTCCCATCAAATTACCAACTCAATTCTTTACAGACCTTGAGAAAAAGATTCTCAGCTTCATATGGAGAAACAAAAAAACCAGAATCTCCAAAACAATCCTGTACAACAACAGATCATCTGGAGGTATCTCCATCCCCGCTCTCAAGTTGTACTACAGAGCAATAGTAATGAAAACTGCATGGTATTGGCATAAAAACAGAAAGGAGGATCAATGGAACCACATAGAAAACCCAGAAATAAACCCACACACCTATGAATACTTGATTTTTGACAAAGAAGCCAAAACCATTCAATGGAAAAAAGACAGCATCTTCAACAAATGGTGCTGGTCCAACTGGATGTCCACATGCAGAAAAATGAAAATAGGTCTATATTTATCACCCTGCACAAAACTAAAGTCCAAGTGGATCAAAGATCTCAACATAAAACCAGATACTCTAAATCTGTTAGAAGAAAAAGTGGGGAACAATCTAGAACTCATTGGCACAAGAGACAACTTCCTGAAGAGAACACCAACAGCTCAGGCTCTAAGAGCAACAATCAATAAATGGGACCTCATGAAACTGAAAAGCTTCTGTAAAGCAAAGGACACTGTCATCAAAACAAAACGACTGCCTACAGATTGGGAAAGAATCTTCACTAACCCTTTATCTGACAGAGGACTAATATCGAGTATATACAAAGAACCAAAGAAGCTGAAAAGCAGCAAACCAAGTAATCCAATTAAAAAATGGGGAACAGAGCTAAACAAAGAATTCTCGACAGAGGAATATCGAATGGCAGAGAAACACTTAAAGAAATGCTCATCCGCATTAGCCATCTAGCCATCAGGGAAATGCAAATCAAAACGACCCTGAGATATCACCTTACACCCATCCAAATGGCCAAGATGAAAATCTCAAGGGACAACACATGCTGGAGAGGTTGTGGAGAAAGGGGAACCCTCCTCCACTGCTGGTGGGAATGTAAACTGATACAACCACTCTGCAAATCTATCTGGCGCTTTCTAAGACAATTAGGAATAGTGCTTCCTCAAGACCCAGCTATACCACTGCTAGGTATATACCCAAAGTTTGCTCAAGTACACAAAAGGGATATTTGCTCAACCCTGTTTATAGCAGCATTATTTGTAATAGCCAGAACCTGGAAACAACCCAGATGTCCATCAACGGAGGAATGGGTATAGAAATTGTGTTATTTTTACACAATGGAATACTACTCAGCAATCAAAAAGGAGGAAATCATGAAATTTGCAGGCAAATGGTGGTATCTAGAAAAGATCATCCTGAGTGAAATATCCCAGAAGGAGAAAGACAAGCACAGTATATACTCACTTATATAGACCTATAAGATATGATGAACATAATGAAATCTATACACCTAAAAAAGATAATCAAGAGAGCAGACATGGGGTAAGATGATCAATCCTCGTTTAGAAAGACAGATCGGATGCGCATTGAACATATGACAGGAGTCTACTGAGCGCATTTGAAAGACTCTAACTAGCAGTGTTTTCAAAGCAAAGACTCATGACCAAACCTTTGGCAGAGTACAGGGAATCTTAAGGAAGAAGGGGAGTTAGTCTGATGAGGAAAGGATAGGAGCTCCAACAAGGACCAAATATATATGGGCACAGGGTCTTTTCTGAGACTGACATTCAACCAAGGACCATGTATGAATGTTACCTAGAACCTCTGCTCAGATGTAGCCTGTGGTAGCTCAGTAACCAATTGGTTTCCCATAGTGAGGGGAACAAGGACTATTTCTAACAGGAACTCAATGGCTGGCTCTTTGGCCTCCCCACCCCCCAAGGGAGGAGCAGTCCTGTTAGGCCTCAGAGGAGAGCTTTGCAGCCAGTCCTGAAGATACCTGATAAAACAGGATCAGATGAATGGGGAGGAGGTCCCCCATCGGTGGACTTGGCAAGGGGCACGGTGGAGATGAAGGAAGGAGGGAGGGACTGGGAGGGAATGAGGGATCGGGACACGGCTGGGATACAGAGTTAATAAAATGTAACTGATAAGAAAAAATAAAATTAAAAAAAATGATACAAAAAAAATGATTATACTCCCTCCCCCTTCACCATTATTTTCTATCGCCCAACAACATCTTCCTAATTTATTGTATTCCTAGCACAGGTTCTTCTTAGTCCTAAGGACATATTTCTTATTTTCTTTTACATGAATGTCTACAAATTTCAATTTATCTTTAGTACATTTCTCTTCTCAATATACTTTGTATATCAAAGAATATTAGGAGATTATTCTTTCCTTTATGCATTAAATCACTTCACATGGTGGGTTCTTCTTCACTGACCTCCACACTACTTATAAACTGACCTGCTCTTCATCCTATCAGTATTCTCAGATAAAGAAACAAGTGAGCACCTCCTCATATATTGTGTCCCCCTACCTTCATAAAATGGCACCAATGGTTATGTCATTAGTTCCTAGGTGCACATTACTAGAATTATTATGACATTTTTTTGCATGTCTTTGAAGATATCCAGATAAAATGACTGACTTCAGCTGCTTATTGCTTGCCTATTATAGTGTTAATAGCTTGCAAACATCAATTCTTTATCTATTTTAGTGACTTAGAGTTTATTTTCACACAGCTTCGATAATCATTAATGTGTGTATATGGACACCCATGCCACAGCATACATGTGGAGGTCAGACACATCCTCAGACTGAGACTTCACCTTACGCGTTGTTTGAGACAAGGATTGTATTGCAATATACCGGCCTAACTTCCAATTGAAAACACTGTACCTCCTAATACTGTCCAGTAAACACAGTCATTTTTTAAAAATCTTTTTAAATTAAAATTTTATTTTTTAATATTAGTTACAGTTTATTAACTTTGTATCCCAGCTGTATCCCACTCCCTAATTCCCTCCAATCTCATCCTTCCTCCCTCATCTTCTCCCTACCCCTTTCTACATCCACTGATAGAGAAGGACCTCCTCCCCTTTTTCTGACCCTAGCTTATCAGATATCTTCAGACCTGGCTGCAAAGTCCTCCTCTGTAGCCTAGCAAGGCTGCTCCTCTCTCAGGGTGGTGGTGGGGTATCAAAGAGCCAGCCATTGAGTTCATGCCAGAAATAGTCCCTGTTCCCCTTACTAGGATGCCCACTTGTATACTGAACTACCATGAGGTACATCCAAGCAGGGGTTCTAGGATATATCCGTACATGGTCTTTGGTTGGAGATACATTCTCACAAAAGACCCCTGTGCCCAGATATATTTCGTCCTTTTGGAGCTCTTGTCCTCTCCAGGTCATACTAACTACCCCTTCTTTCATGTGATTCCCAGTACTCTGCCAAAGGTTTATGAGTCTCAGTATCTTCTTTGATACACTGTTACGTAGAGATTTTCAGAAGCCCTCAGTGGTAGGCTCCTGTCCTGTTACTTGTTTTCTCCTACATCCAATGTCCATCCCATTTGTCTAAGTGAGGGATGATCTTCTTATGCAGGGTCCTCTTTGTTTAAGAAGATAAACAAGAAACACACTCTTTTATTTTCACATAGCCTTTAAATTTCAATAGCCCTTAATCATCAGTTTCCAAAAATGGCTTCATATATCATTTGGTCAGTGCATAACCTATTATAATTGTTATGTTTTCTTATCTGGATTGTTTCTTACCATACAGTTGTCTGATATTTCTACTTTGTACTCAGCAAAGAAACATTTTCTTTCATGAAAATATTACTTCAGTGAGACAAGGGTCTCTGAAAACTATGATATGCTATCCTTTTATCTAAGAAGGATGACTGAAAAATTGGGCATTATTCGTTTGATTAATAGATGAATGAAAAAACAGGTAGGAGAGGTAGATATATGTTTTTTTTCTTTATTTCTCTTTCTCTTACTTAGTCTAGGAATACATACTTTGAGTAAAATATTAAAGTGCCAAAAGCATAAAAACAAATGACTGTTTTCATGTTAGTCAAAATATTTTCCCTGCGCTTTCTGTTTGTTATAAGTGACTGAAAATTGTCTACAATATTCTTGATTTAGATGGTTATTTTTGTCTTTAAGTCTCAAAATATTTTGTCTATTGTGTTACACTTACTTATGAATAAAGAATATTTTCCCTGTGAGAAAATACCATCCCCCAAGGGAGGAGCAGTCCTGTTAGGCCACAGAGGAGGGCTTCGCAGCCAGTTCTGAAGATACCTGATAAAACAGGATCAGATGAATGGGGAGGAGGTCCCCCCTATCAGTGGACTTGGAAAGGGGCACGGTGGAGATGAGGAAGGAAGGGTCGGATTGGGAGGGAATGCGGGAGCGGGATACAGCTGGGATACAGAGTTAATAAAACGTAACTGATAAGAAAAAAATAAAATTAAAAAAAGAATAAATATAGAATAAAAAACAAAGAACTCAAAAGGGTTATGTAAATACCTAGCTATGAGATTAGAACCAACCACAAGTGGCAGATTGTGAGCTGATGCACTGTCAAATCAAGTGCTTATTCTTTATGTGGGTTCCCTAACAAATGGAGCCGGGGTTGTCTCTGATTCTTTTGCCTGCCTTGTGATCCCTTTTGCACAGCTGGGTAGTCTTGTCTGGCCTCAGTGGGAGAGGATGCACTTTGTCCTGCTAGGACTTGATGGGCTAGGGTGGGTTGGTACACATGCAGGGCCTCATCCTCTCTGTGGAGAAGGGTAGGGAGTAATGGGGAGCAGGGATTTTGAGGATGGGAGTGGGAGTGGAGGAAGAAGGGGCCACAATCAAGCTGTAAAGTCATTAAATACATTAATTAATAAAAAAAGAACTGAAATAGGTCATTGCAATATGGCCATGAACAAGTTCACTTGGGACCAAATGAGGGGCATAGCATATTAGAACCTTAAAATTCTGTAGTTACATCTTGAGATTGGTTTGTCTGTAGTGAAAGATAACTAATATTTAAGACCCCTAGAGCATGTACAAAGCTAGCAAATTAAATTGTCTAACTCTTCTCAGGGTTAATGTTCCTTTCTGTCTTTTCCTGAAGGCTAGAACAGAGTCCAGAAGAGGTTTCTCTGTTCTTAATCTTCTAAGCTAATTTGCCTTCCTCCCAGCATGCATCTTAGAAATATTTGCACTTTGTAGCTTTTCTTGTTGAGCTTTCTCACCTGGTCCCCCCTGGAGAGAAATATGCCAGTGACTGAATTCCCCACTTTCTCTCTCCCTCTCCTGGCTGGCAGGAAGTCCTGCTCTATTCTTTTCCTCTTCTCAGTGATTGGCTGTAAGCTGCTTTATTGGTATATCAGTGGACAATCAGTTAGTGGTGTGTATGCAACATTAAGACAGGAGATTCTTAGAACAAGTATTGCAACCAGATGGGGGGAGTTACAGAAATCAGCATTTGAATTATACAGTAACTGTATGACTACAGCACACTGCTGCCCTGTGTCTGCTTCCCCCTCAGAGTAGCCTAAGCCATTGTGCACCAAACTGGACTGCAGGGGAAAAAAAAAAAAAAAAAAAAAAAAACTAAGATAGAATTGGGTACTGAGGAGAAGGATCTGTAAGAAGATATGAGTATCTGTTTATTCTGATTTTTGGTTCCCAGAACACATATTTCATCCTGACAAAGAAGAGGTGGTGGCAGGAGGGTTAGTCTGCATAATGCCTGCACTCAAGATTCAGAGTCTGTTTTTCTGCCATTCTACAATCCTCTACAGAGAACACAAGTAACAGGACAGGAGCCTACCATAGAGGGCCTCTGAAGGACTCTACCTACCAGTTTATCAAAGCAGATATTAAGACTCATAACCAAACCTTCGGCAGCATGCAGGGAATCATATGAAAGAAGGGGGAGTAAATATGACCTGGAGAGGACAGGAGCTTCACAAGGATCAACTATATCAGGGCAAAAGAGTCTTTCATGAGACTGTTTCTCCAACCAAGGACCATGTATGGATATAACCTAGAACTTCTGCTCAGATATAGCCCATGGTAGCTCAGTATACAAGTGGGTTCTCGGGTAAGGGGAACAAGGACTATTTTTGACATGAACTCAATGGCTAGCTCTTCTATCCCCCCTTCTCCCAAGGGAGGAGCAGCCTTGGCTGGGGCACAGATGAGGACATTGCAGCCAGTCCTGAAGAGACCTGATAAGCTAGGGTCAGATGGAAGGGGAGGAGGTCCTCCTCTATCAGTGGACTTGGAAAGGGGCAGGGAGGAGGTGAGGATGGGATTGGGGGAATGAGGGAGGGGGCTCATTCTGGATGACTGGGATACAAAGTAAATAACCTGTGATTAATATAAAAAATATTATAAAAAAGAAGAAAAAAGAAAGATTATTTGTAGACTTAACTTATTTCTGTTATGTTTTACTTCCCTGATGACCTATTAAAAGTTGTGGTTCTATAAGATAATTAAGTATATAGCAGTTTAATGATATTGCCTTGTATATATGGCAGAATTAATTAATTTATCAAAATATTATGTTATATGTCAAGGGAGGAACCATTAAGTTCTGCAATGTTTGGATTTATAGCAATAAACACTCAATTTGATTTTATGATAACTCCTACTTCACAATCCTGAAGAAAAAAAATCCAAATTGAAACACTATTTAGCAATAATGAATAAAAGTTAGTTATTTTTGTGCAGGGTGGTAAGTATAAATCTACTCGCATTTTTTCTAGATGTAGATATCCAGTTAAACCAGCACCATTTGTTGAAGATGCTGTCTTTTTTCCATTGTATGGCTTTGGCTTCTTTTTAAAAAATCAAGTTTCCATAGGTATGGGAGGCTATTTCTGAGTCTTCTATTCAATTTAATTGATCCTCCAGTATGTGCCATGCAATTTTTATTATTATTGCTCTATAGTACAGCTTGAGATCAGGAATAAAGATACCTCCAGAAGATCTTTTATTGTAGAGGATTGTTTTAACTATTCTGGGTTTCTTGTTATTCCACATGAGGTTAAGAATTTTTCTTTCAAGGTATGTAAAGAACTGTATTGGTAATTTGATGGGAATTGCATTGAATCTGTAGATTGCGTTTGGTAAGATGGCCATTTTTACTATGTTACTCCTGCCAAGCCATGAGCATTAGAGCTCTTTCCATCTTCTGATATCTTCTATTTCTTTCTTCAGAGACTTGACTTTTTTTTTCATACAACTGAAGCCCAAGTGCTTCAAAGACACTAATCCTGTTAGAAGACACACTAATCCAGTGAGAAAAAAAAATGTGGGGAAGAGCCTTGAACTCATTGGCACAAGAGACAACTGCCATAACAAAACACCAACAACACAGGCTCTAAGATCAACAATCAATAATTGGGACCTCATAACACTGGAAAGAAAAGGACACTGTCATCAGAACAAAACAACAGCCTACAGAATGGGAAAGGATCTTCACCAATCCTATATCTGACAGAAGACTAATATCCAGAACATATAAAGAACTTAAGTTAAACAGTAACAAATCAAATAACCTAATTAAAAAATGGGGTACATAGTTAAACAGAGAATTCTCAATAGATGACTATCAAATGGCAGAGAAACACTTAAAGAAATGTTCAATATCCTTAGTCATGAGGAAAATGTAAATTAAAACAACCCTAAGATTTCATCTTACATATATCACAATGGCTAAGATCTCAAGTGACAACACATGCTGGAGACTATGTAGATAAAGTTTTCTTTCCCCCATTGCTGGTGGCAATGTAAACTTCTACAAGCACTTTGGCAATAAGTCTGGCACTTTCTTAGACTTTTGGGGATAGTGCATCCTCAAGATCCAGCTATACACCTCCTAGACATATATCCAAAAGATGCTCAATATACAACAAGGACATTTGCTCAACCATGTGTGTAGCAGCTTTATTCATAATAGCTAGAAACTGGAAACAACCCAGATGTCCCACAATTGAGGAATGGATACAGAAACTGTGGTATATTTACACAGTGGAATACTACTCAGCAATTAAAAACAAGGAAATCATGAAATTTGAGGCAAATGTGGAAATTGAAAATATCAAGGACCATGTATGAATGTAACCTAGAACCTCTGCTCAGATGTAGCCTGTGGTAGCTCAGTAACCAATTGGTTTCCCATAGTGAGGGGAACAAGGACTATTTCTAACAGGAACTCAATGGCTGGCTCTTTGGCCTCCCCACCCCGCAAGGGAGGAGCAGTCCTGTTAGGCCACAGAGGAGAGCTTTGCAGCCAGCCCTGAGGACACCTGATAAAACAGGATCAGATGAATGGGGAGGAGGTCCCCCCTATCAGTGTACTTTGAAAGGGGCACGGTGGAGAGGAGGGAGGGAGGGAGGAACTGGGAGGGAATGAGGGATCGGGACATGGCTGGGGTACATAGTTAATAAAATGTAACTGATAAGAAAAAAAATAAAATACGAAAAAAAAAAAAAAGAAAAAGAAAATATCATCCTGAGTGAGGTATCCCAGAATCAGAAAGACACACATGGTATAACCTCACTTATAAGTGGATACTGGACATAAATATAGGATAAACATACTAAAATCTGTACACTTAAAGAAGCTAAGCGAGAAGGGGGAACCATGAGTAAGATACTCAATCTTCATTCAGAAAGGCAAACAGAATGGGCATAGGAAGAGAGAGAAAACAGGACAGGAGCCCAAGACAGAAGGCCTCTGAAAGACTCTGAAAAGCAGATGCTGAGATTCATAGCCAAACTTTAGGTAGAGTGGAGGGAATCTTATGAAAGAAGGGGGAGGCGAAATATCTGTAGGGGGCAGGAGTTTCACAAGGAAAGCAACAGAACCAAAATCTAGTCGGTAGGGTCTTTTCTGAGAATGATACTCCAACTGAGGACCATACATAGAGATAACCCAGAACCCCTGCACATGTGTAGTGCAGCTAAGTGTCCAAGTAAGGGAAACAGGGACTGTCTCTGACATGAACTTAGTGGCTGGCTCTTTGATCACCTTCTCCTTGATGGGGAGCAGCCTGACCAGGCCCCAGAGGAACTCAATGTAGCCAGTCTTCATTGACATGATAGGCTATGGTCAAATGGAAGGGGAGGAGGACCTCCCCTATCAGTGTACTAGGGAAGGGTCACGGGAGGGGAAGAGGAATTGCGAGGGGACTAGGGAATAGGCTACAGCTGGGACACAAAATGAATAATTAATTAATTAATTAATTAATAATTAATTAATTAGTTAATTAATTAATTTAATTAAAAAAATTAAAAAGTTATATTTGTTAGTCATTATTTGTCTGTAAATTGATGCAAAAATGACCTTTCTTACTAATATCCAGCTGCAAATATTCCACACAAAATATCTTTCTTCCTCTTGTGTGTAAATTTTATTTTTCAATTCATTATCAATATGTCATTCTTTCTATATTTATATAACTCCAAGTGGTAACATGTCCTCTCTCTCTTCCCACATAATGTCAAATATGGAAGTTTCTTATTTTAAGGCTCTGTAGTGTCCAATGCATATATAACTCATTCTATGCATTTAGTAATTTTTATGTATATAGAAACTGCTAAAGTGAACATGTCAACACAGGTGCCTTCATGAAGAAATGAATTCAACTATGTGTTTGAATTATGCTGAAGATTACTTGGTTTTGTGGGAATTCTAATTTTGAAATCGATTAATTCACAATTCATTATCAGTAAGTATTCAATTACCATATGCATTTTGTATGACTATATACTGGGCCATGTATATATTTCTCTGGAGAAGATGGTCTTTAAAGGACAGAATTTAAGAAATATGGTCTAAGGTTATGGAATTTCCTTGGAACAGAGAGAATTTAGTGGAACTATTCATTGTCAAATAGGATTTTTCTTCAGATTGTAGAATGATAACTTCAAGTATTTATAATATTTCTGGTACCTTTCAGTATTCAATAAATGTATGAATTTTCAATTTATGGTCATTTAGGTTTTGAAATTTTACTCTTATTCGCTTTGAAGCCTTAACAATTCAGTCTGGCATCAATCAGAGATAAGGACAAAAGATTAAAGGATGCAATTTCCATTATTTTAATAATGGTCACATAATTAATTTTCAATCACTGTGCTACATTTTTCATTGAATTAAAAACTGAAGGAGAACAGCTGATTCCATATAAATAAAACAGTTTTTCTTGGCTACACACTCTATATGACAACAGGATGTCTTCTTTCAGCTCTTTGGTGGGGTTTTACTGTGAGCTAACCTGCTTCACTCAGTTATGTAAACTATAGGTCCATGTGTTTTTTGTTTTGTTTCTTTAGTGTTACTATCTTTTTTCTTTTGTTTATTTATTTATTTATTACATATTTCTATTATTATTATTTATCACAATTTATTCAATTTGTATACAGTGTGGCCTCCTCCCTAGTCTCCTCCTAATCTCACCTCCTTCTTCTCCCCCATGCACCACCACTAGTCCACTTATAGGGGAGGAGCCTCCCCTCCTTTTTGACCTTCTCATCAGGGCTGGCTGTATTGTCTTCCTCTGTTGCCTGACAAGGCTTCCCCCCTGGGGTGGGGGGATTAGAGAGTTGGCTACTGATTTCATGGCAGAGAGAGCCCCTGCTCTCCTTAGAAGGGACGCACTTAGAGATTGAGTCTATGGGCTATGATGGAGCTGGGGGTTTTAGGTTCTCTGCATGCATTGTCCTTGGTTGAGGCAATCTACATGTCCCTCAGCAGAGAAATGGATACAAAAATTGTGGTATACTTACACAATGAACTGATACTCAGAATTCATGAAATTTGCAGGCAAATGGTGGGATCTAGAAAAGATCATTTTGAGTGAGGTAACCCAGAAGCAGAAAAACACATAGGCTATACACTCACTCATAAATGGATATTACCATATGATATAGGATAAACATACTAAAATATATACTCCTTTTAAAACAATTATTTGTGCTTTTATTAATTATAATTTATTCACTTTGTATCCCAGCTGTAGTCCTCTCTGCATCCCTCCCAATCCCACTCTCCTTCCCTCATCTTCTCCCATGCCCCTCACCAAGTCTACTGATATGGGAGGTCCTCCTAAAGAAGCTAAACAACAAGGAGGGAAGATACTCAATCCTCATTCAGAAGGTCAAACACGATAGACATTGGAAGTAAGAGAAGATAGAGAACAGGATGGGAGCCTACTGCAGGAGGCCTCTGAAAGACCGCTGATTGAGGTATCAAAGCAGACTCTGAGACTCATAGCCAAATTTTGGGCAGAGTGCAGTCTCATGAAAGAAGGGAGAGATAGAAAGAGCTAGAGAGTACAGGAGCTCCAAAAGGAGTCCAAAAGAGCCATAAAAACTTAGCCCTGGGTCAATGTTTTTGATCAATGCTTCTCTATCTGGCCACCTTTAACTTATGTTCATCTTCTGATGATTCCCTGTAATGCCCACAAAAGTCCCTTTGCCTAGTCATTTTCTATTCTTTAAAGTTTAATATTTTGGAAGCACCTTTGAAAAAAACCATACTAAGAAGCTTATCAGAGAAAATCAAATTATCGATATTCATTTGATCCTCAGTCCTGAGCAAACCTAGGCTTTTCCATGGCAATCCTGAGTTTCAGGATTGCCCTGGTGTTGGGCAACTTTCAGGTGCCCTAGAATTCTCTGCTCGATATTCTGTGAGATAGAAACACAGGAGAATTTACTTCTCTTTTAAAATATTGTTGACAGGCTCAGGTACATATCAAACTAGGCAGAAAGACAGGTGAGTGAGCCCCTCCCAGGAAAACTGCCCCACAATCTAGAGTCAGTTCAATAAGGTCCATTCTTTTTTTAATTTTTTTATTAGTTACATTTTATTAACTCTGTATCCCAGCTGTATCCTGCTCCCTTATTCCCTCCCAAACTCTCCCTCCCTCCCTCATCTCCTCCCTGCCCCTTTCTAAGTCCACTGATTGGGGAGGACCCTCTCCCCTTCCATCTAACCCTGTTTTATCAGGTATCTTCAGGATTGGCTGCAAAGTCCTCCTCTGTGGCCTAGCAGGGCTGCTCCTTCCTTGGGGGGTGGGGAGATCAAAGAGCCTGCCATTGAGTTCCTGTCAGAAATAGTCCCTGTTCCCCTTATTATGGGAAACCAATTGGTTACTGAGCTACCATGGGCTTCATCTGAGGAGAGGTTTTAGGTTATATCCTTGGTGGGGTGTCAGTCTCAGAAAAGACCCCTGTGCCCAGATAGATTTGGTCCTTGTGGAGCTCCTATCCTTTCCATGTCATAAAAACTCCCCCTTCTTTAATAAGATCCATTCTATCACCTCTCTCTTCTTACCTCTCTGACTGCCCCATGCCAGTCCTGTCCCTAGTTCCCCAAGTCTCTAGCTGCTCAGGTACAGGCGACACCATTCAGAAGTCAGAGATACCCTACTGCACCAAAGGCCAGGCAAGCTCCCAGAACTCAAGGCCCTATCGTGCTCTGACTCCCTAATAAAGCAGTTTGCCAGAAATCCAGGCCACAAAGCCCAGGAGACCTAAGAAGAAACAGAAACCAAGGAACAAATCAACAGTCCAACGAAGTTACAAACTCAGAAATCAGCACCTTGATTTACAATCATCCCAAATTCATAAACTTAGTTGTAAGAACCCAATCAAAAGCAGCCAAGTATGTATCTCCAAATAAACTCGGTGATTCAGGAAAAAAAGAAATGTTGACAGTGAGCAAACAGGTTTCCCAGTGGCAGGACCACAGTACATTGATGTCTCTGTTTTACCTCTCAGCATTCATGGCTTTGGCTTGGGTTAGCCTTAGATACAATTGTAGTTTATTAAGGATATTACACTGAAAACTTTCAGTGTTATTTTTAGTCTTGTATGTTTAGTCTGTTGGTAATGATATCAAGCTACTTACAGAACTCCATTTTTTTTATCTTTTTTATTTATTTTTTATCAAGAAGATCCAAACACTGATAAGTGGTAACTCCCAACAGGTCCTGGAGATACATCTTAGGGTTCACAGGTTACGGAGGGAGATAAAATGTCAAAGTGTAAGGAAAAGAAAGGGTCTGTGTTTTGAATTTCCCAATTAACTCTAATTAAAAAAAAGTTAATATTCTAAAGAGTTATATACTAAGGAACTAGTCTGAATTCCTTTTCTAGTACCACCAACTAGTGGTACAAAAGTCACAGAGGGACAATTGCCACATGTAGATGCTATGAAGTTCACACAATCATTTTGAAAAAAAAGGGGCATTTTATTCTTCAAAATATTACAGTGTTTTAAGATATTCACATGAAGTGCATAATAATTTTATATGCACAAAGAGAGAAGGACAAGCGACATAAATGAAAGTCAGATCTTGAATTGCCTGTCTGCCATGTTTGAAAGCCTTTCCATTATACTCAGTAGGATGTGCCTGCAATTAATTTATTTGCCCACCAAGGCAATTAGATGCTGTTGATAGCAATACAAAAAGTAGATCATTGTCCATAGAAGCAAGTTTTAATAAACAATGGATAACAGAAGCTTAGGATTTGTACAATTCTCATTTAATTTATTATATTTTGTTGAAATTTCATATGTTTGTTGTTTTTCTTTCCAACAGCCCGTGAACTTAATATAAAGAAAGAGAAAACCTTTATTTTAGCATTCCTACAGTAAATCACATTATCTAGCTCTTGTAATATTTAATAAATGTTTGTTGAACTGAAGTGAATCTGATACAAAAGTAAATATTGCTTTAGAGAGATGATCTTTCATTTGAGATTATTTTCTCATTAAAAAATAATATGGCCACATTGTATAACTCTATGCAATTATTAGTTTATACCTTTTATTTTTCACTATAACAGTTTACATAATAAGGTTTTCTTCATAGTTATCTGTATGTGTACATTGCAGACACTAGCAAATCATCACAAACACTTTTACAATGGCATGGCTAACAAGTTGTCTAAGAGGATTCACACTGTTCAGTCAGCCTCACAAGTCATGTGCTGATAATTATTATATTATACCTCTGCTACAGGAAAAGATTTAACATGAATCACCTAGAAAACAAAAAAATAATTTTAAATTCATGTGCGTGTTTGTTCGAGTGTGTGTTTGTAGAAGGTTACAACTAATATTAGAAATCAAATTCCAGCCAAGTAGTTTTTCTTGAAATACAAAAAAAAAGAAACCAATAATTCAAATTCTGTGAAAATTATAAGCTAGGGTCAGATGGTAGGGGAGGAGGACCTTCTCTATCCGTTTACTTAGAGAGGGGCATAGGAGGAGATGAGGGACTACAGCTGCGATACAAAGTGAATAAATTTTAATTAATATAAAAAATAAAATTAAAAAAAAAGAAATAAGAAATTTAGGGTTTGTTCCTAGTTTCATAGGAAAATATGAAATATTGTTGTGTTACTGAAAATATATAAGGAAGTTTTGTTTTTCTTTTTTTTTTTTTTAGTTATAATTGACTTTTTTACTTGGGCTGGTCAGATATTTCACTTACACAGTCTCAATATCCTTACCATTTGTCTCCCAGCCCTAATACAATGCCATCCTCTGTAATCATCCTCGACTGGACTACCTTTCAGCCATAATCCCATGGTACTTGCTTATATTCCTTATCTAGGCCTTTTCATACCATTATTGGAGTCCTTCCTTGCCCCAGGTGGTGTTTTCTCCAGGGCAACTCATCCTGGCATCCTCTTCCTTCCTCTCTTCCCATCTGTCTGTTCTTTCCGTGATTCTTTCGGATTCCAGGAACCTTAGCCATGCCGACTCCATTCTGTCCTATCCAGGTATAGGCTGTTTAATTAACCAATCAAGTACAACGACTTAGGCAGGTTTACACAGAGAGCCAATAATTAGCATCAGAACAACCTCCAACAGTCTGTGAAATGGGAATGATAGCATCACCATCACATAAGGCTACAGAGAATGCAGAGTACAATAGTCCAGGCGAGCCATTTGTAGATTTTCTGTCTATTGCCTCATATTTTCTTTCTTTTTTTTTTGATTGGCCTGCTCTTTAATTACCTCCCCCTGAGAGGGAAGCAGCATTACCAGGCCACAGAAGAAGACAAGGCAGCCACTCCTGATGAGACCTAATTGACTAGGATCAGAAGGAAGGAAAAGAAGTCCTCCCCAATCAGTGGACTTGGGGAGGGGCATGCATGCAGAGGGTAGAGGAAGGGAAGGATTGGGACAGAAGGAGGGAGGAAACCACGGGTAATTAATAAAGAAAATAAAATAGAAAAGGAAGTTTTTTTTTAAACTGTATTTTTCAGTTTGTAAGATATAAGCACTAGCATGAAAATGTATTAATGTCCGAGTGTTATATAAACTTACTGGACAAACTACAAAAAATATGTGTCCAGTATTTCCTATTATGTATATGAATTGATGTTAGAAAGTAAATCTATGTTTTCTTCAAGAAAATGAATATCTATAAATTCTATTATTGTACATTATTTCTATCAGAAACTGACAGGATTATTTCCTACTCTGTTTTTATTTCCTTATATGTCTTTAATGGCTTTAGTGATATATTAAAAATTGATCCTATTTACTAACCTTCCACTATTTTATGCATAATTCTCTATTTTAGTCAGTTCCATTAGAACCTTTATCCAACCTTCTATCTATATTGTTATGTATCTTGTTATGTCCTATTTGGTGATTGTTTTTGGAGGCTTGATCTTTTACAAAGAAGAGATAGAAGGAGAGTGGATCTAGGGGAAGCTTGAGGGGTGGGTAGAGGAAAGGATGCAGTATATGGAGAACAGTCTATTTTCAATTAGAAAAACTATATTCAATGGAATAAATGCTTCTCTTCTTACAATTAAAATTTCCTAGAGGAAGTATATTTTGTGGGAAGTAACTTTTTTGATCTATTGAAAATAATATTAGCTGAGAGTACTAGTTTGTATTTTTTTGGTGTTGTTGTTGTTGTTGTTTTTTGTTTTTCTTGAAAGGACCAGAATTTGATTCCTAGTACCCATGTCAGGCAGTTCACCTTTGACTGTACCGTCTCCTCCAGGGCACCTAATGACCTCTTCAAGTAGCCATCCACACCTTCACACACACATACACAAGCACGTGCACACAGAGAGAGATAGACACAGAAAAAAAGAGAGATAGAGATTTCTTTAAATGTTTTAAAATTAGTAAATCTATTACAAAATTAAATTGTAAGTATATCAAATTAGATAACTGTTTAAAGTTGTAAGTTGGTATATTTATATATATATATATTTTTACCTACCTTTTCTGCTTTTCTGTAGAATATTTTCAGAGGCATTTAAAGCAAAATTTCTTTTTTAATTTTTATTTTTTTTATATTAATTACAGTTTACAAAAATGGTTCTCTCTTTCCATGATGTGGATCTTAGGGAATCAAACTCAGGTAAGCAGGCTTTGTGACAAGAGTCCTTATACACCAATCCATCAAGATGGCCTTTTTACATCTTTTTGAGCTTCAGTTATTCTGTATCAGATGTCTAAATAACGTTGACATATTTTCAGTCCCATCTAATCTATACATTTCCATCTTCTGCCTCTCAATTTGTAAAATGGCAGTGAAATGTATCTAGATTTTAGTTCCATCATCAACTCTTCTCCTTAACAGTAAATTGAGAGTGGTGGCTAATGACAGTCACTAAGACATTTTTGCCAATCCCTGTAATATTACCCCTTTGTATGTGTGTGTGTGTGTGGGGGGGGGGTGTATGTGTGTGTGTATTCTTATTCTTTTTCTAATATTTTTTAATTTTTATTTATTATATTACTTATAGTTTATTCCCTTTGTATCCCAGCTGTAGCTCCCTCCCGCCCTCTCTCTCTCCCTCCCAATCCTACCCTCCCTCACTCATCTCCTTCCATAATCTTTTTTTATTCTTTATTAATTACATTTTATTCACTTTGTATCCCCCCTGTGGTTCCCTCCCTCCTCAGATTCCAATCCCTCCCTTCCTCCCCCCCTCTGCATGCACGCCCCTCCCCAAGTCCACTGATAGGGGAGGTCTTCTTTTCCTTCCTTCTGATCCTAGTCAATTAGGTCTCATCTGGAATGGCTGCCTTGTCTTCTTCTGTGGCCTGGTAATGCTACTTCCCCCTCAGGGGGAGATAATTAAAGAGCAGGCCAATCAGTTCATGTCAGAGACAGTCCCTGTTCCCATTACTATGCAACCCACTTGGACACTGAACTGCCATGGGCTACATCTGTGCAGGGGTCTTAGGTTATCTCTGTGCATGGTCATTAGTTGGAGTATCATTCTCTGGAAAGACCCCTGTGCTCAGATTTTTTGGTTCTGTTGCTCTCCTTGTGAAGTTCCTGTCCTCTCCAAATCTTACTGTTTCCCACTTCTTTCATAAGATTCCATGCACTCTGCCCAACAGTTGGCCATAAGTCTCAGCATCTGCTTTGATAGTCTGCAGGGCAGAGCCTCTCAGAGGTCCTCTGTGTCAGGCTCCTGATTTGTTCTCTCTTTTCTCCTTCTGATGTCCATCCTTTTTGCCTTTCTAGATAGGGATTGAGCATTTTAGCAAGAGTCCTCCCTCTTGATTAGTTTCTTTAGGTGTACACTTATTCATCTTTATTGCTGAAATACATGATTTGCTGATTGTCTCTTTTGAAAGACAATCTGGCTTTTATTTGTTCATTTATTTCTTGAATGATCCGTATTATTTCTTATGTTTTCAGTTTTGATATCTTGTGGATTGGTTCTTCTAATATTTACTAATCATCTAAAGACCTCTTAAGTTAAAAAATTATCTTTTTTAATACTTTGATACTTTTCTTGTCAACTCGCTTTAGTTATTGGGTTTTATTTGTATGTTTGTTTTGCTTTTTAATATTTCACTTCAACTCATTTTTTTTTACCCCATATATGTGTAGGTTAGGGCTATGAGCCTCTCTC
>NW_026592685.1:0-12763 GCF_907164565.1 Psammomys obesus | reverse complement strand
CATACATGGTCCTTGGTTGGAGAAAGAGTTTCAGAAAAAAAAAAAAAACCCTGTGCCCAGATATATTTGGTCCTTGGGGGGTTCCTATCCTTTCCACGTCATACTAACTCCCCTTCTGCCGAAGGTTTGGTTATGACTCTAAGTATCTGTTTTGAAAGGCTGCTTGGTAGAGTCTTTCAGATGCCTTCTGCGGTAGACTCCTGTCATATGTCCAATTCACATCTCATTTGTCTTTCTAAGTGAGGATTGATCATCTTACCTCGTGTCTGCTTTCTTGTTTATATTCTTTAGGTGTATAGACTTCATTATGTTTATCATATCTTGTAGTCTATATAAGTGAGTATATACCATGTTTGTCTTTCTCCTTCTGGGATACTTCACTCAGAATGATCTTTTCTGTATCCATTCCTCCAATGATTGATATCTGGGTTGTTTCCAGGTTCTGGCTACTACAAATAAAGCTGCTACAAACATGGTTGAGCAAATGTCCATGTTGTGTACTTGAGCAAATTTTGGGTATATACCTAGCAGTTGTATAGCTGGGTCTTGAGGAAGCGTTATTCCTAATTGTCTGAGTAAGCACCAGATTGACTTCCAAACTGGTTGTACCAGTTTACATTCCCACCAGCAATGGAGGAGGGTTCCCCTTTCTCCACAACCTCTCCAGTATGTGTTGTCACTTGAGTTTTTCATCTTGGCCATTCTGATAGGTGTAAGGTGAAATCTCAGGGTCATTTTCATTTGCATTTCCCTAATGGCTAATGAGGATGAGCATTTCTTTAAGTATTTTTCGATATTCCTCTATTGAGAATTCTCTGTTTAGCTCTGTTCCCCATGTTTTAATTGGATTACTTGGTTTGCTGTTTTTCAGCTTCTTCAGTTCTTTGTATATACTGGATATTAGCCCTCTGTCAGATAAAGGGTTGGTGAAGATTCTTTCCCAATCTGTAGGCATTCGTTTTGTTTTGATGACAATGTCCTTTGTTTTACAAAAGCTTTTCAGCTTCATGAGGTCCCATTTATTGATTGTTGCTCTTAGAGCCTGTGTTGTTGATAATCTCTTCAGGAAGTTGTCTCCTGTGCCAATGATTTTTAGGCTATTCCCCACTTTTTTTTTCTAACCAATTTAGAGTATCTAGTTTTACGTTGAGGTCTTGATCCACTTGTACTTAGTTTTGTGCAGGGTGATAAATATGGATCTATTTTCATTTTTCTGCATGTAAACATCCAGTTTGACCAGCACCATTTGTTGAAGATATCTTCAGATATCTTCTTCGATTTCTTTCTTCAGAGACTTGTAGTTTTTCTCAAACAGGTCTTTTACTTGCTTGGTTATTGTCACCCCAAGGTACTTTATATGATTAGTGGCTATTGTGAAGGGTGTTGTTTCCCTTATTTCTTTCTTGGACTTTTTGTTGAGGAGTTATGGAAAGAGTGGGCAGCCTTGTCTTGTCCTCAGAGGGCATTTTGGAGTCACTTCTTTTTCACCTTTGCTTGGAATCCAGGAATGAAAAATCATGTAGCCAGTCTTGTTCAGAAAGCATTATTTCCCACTCATTGCAGGACTTATATTTCTAATTATATGAAAATATTACAATTTAGGATTTTAAATTTATCTATAAATAAATGAAAAGTTCTGAACCACTTATCTGTCTGTGCTTTTACCTTCACGTCAACCCCAGACTTACTTTTCTCATTTTAGGCTTTTACATGTGTTAACTACTCATAGCCATAGCAGGTGTTTATGCAATATAATCTGTTGGCAATACCCACTTTTTAATTTCACCTATAGTTTATAATAATGCAGAACTTTTCAAAATACATGAACCTCAATAAATTCAAATTATTTAAATATAATTTTTGTATGCATCTTTGCTTAGACCTCAGAATGAATCTATATTATTGGTTGAAATAATTTTAAATTTGGGTATCAATAATCTTCATCAAAAGAGGACTTATTTGGAACTCTGCTTTGAGACTTCTTATATACAGCTCTGCTTTAAGAACAATTTAATTTGCTAGGTTTTTTCAAATAGTGTTTAAAATTTCATTGCTGTGTTAAGAGTCAATTGAACTTAAAAAAAAAATGTACAAGTTACTCAGCAAAATGAGGCAGATTTCAACCAACAGGGTGCAAGGGAATATTTCAATACTGAATTTATTTTCACTAACTGAGTGAATATTTTTCATGTTTTATGCATTAGCTTTTCTGCAATCGTTCCATTTGTAGTTGAAATAAAGAACTATGATTATCTGTAAAATTAATTGCTCAAAGTAATTAATCATTTTTCTTATGACATTATCAGGTTAAATGATAATCCTCATAATTAAAGAGTTTTCTGTTGTGTAAGTGAGACATGTTGAGTGGCTGTGTCAAGAGATGATTATTTGAAAACCAGTAGCATCACATATTTGTGTGGCTGAATTTTTATTTTATTTTTAATGAAATGTTTTAAAATTGAAATATGAAAATCCCACTTTATCACTTTCCTGTTCTCCATCCAGTCCTCCCATGGAGCATCCATTTGTAACATAATAAATTATATTTCTTTTAGCCTTTCATGTGCCTTAAGAAGAACACTACTGAACCTGAAATGCATGACAAACTGCTTGCTACATCAAACAATAATCTAACAATAATCTAATAATCGGGCTGACTTTTACTAACAAGAAGGACAGTTGTTCTTGTGTTGTAGAATTGTTTTCTTGATTTTTTTAAATTTTACATTTTGGCTTTCATCTCATGCTATGAACTTACATTTTTATTTAAGAAAGTAAAACTGAGAATTTATATCCATATTTAGTATACATGGCAGTGAAATTAACCTGAAACAACTCCTAATAACTAGGCATATTATAAAATATAAGGATTCAATTATATGGCTTATTTTTGTAACTAGCCCCAGTTCTATAAAATATGTGGGTCTCTATGTGCACTGATTTGAAAATAATATACTTAAAAGAATTTCTCTATTTATGGGATTCAATGAGTGTTTCATAATTCCCATAGTCCCATCATAGTGATAACAAAAGTATGATTGTCTATACATGCATGGCCTGGAACATATATTGTGAACATTCAGCCACTGAGATATTCACCAGGCTCTTAAATCATAAAAGTAATGCTATACTGTCTGTTCAGGATATATTTGTATATTTAGGAATATATATGTATATACATGCACATATGTATATGATAACTACTCATAAAAATAAATTTTAGACAGAACAACTAGAAGTTTGGGGAAAAGTTTGAGATAGAAAAAGGAAGGGAGAAAATATAATTATATTAAATTTTCAAAAAGCAAACTAAATAACTTAATTACTCATACTTACCTGTAGGGCCTTATTCATGCTTGCTAAGTACTAGACCATTAAATTATCTCCCCAGCACATTAGGAACTTAAATACTTTTAAAATATCAGAGACTCTTGAATAAAATATAAAGTGATAGACCTTAGCATTTTGAAATGAGTCAAAGAAGGAAGCAATTCAGAGTCTGTTTACAAACCTCATTTCTTCCCTCAGCAAAAAGCTGGCTAGCTGGCCCATGGGCTTTCAGAAATTGTCCTTTCTCCACTTTCACGAGCCAAGTAGAGTGCTAGAATTCCAACGTATGCTACACTCTCAGGCTTTACATATGTCCTGGAGAATCAAACTCATATCCTTATGTATGCCAACCATGCTACACACTGTCTAAATGTCCAGGCCCTCCTTTTCTGGAGTACTATCAGACCCTCTATTCAGATGTATGAAGGTATCTTGAGGAGGACTGCATTCCTGAGAAAAAATGCCTCCACTGCTTTTGTTTTTGAAAAACAAGTGAATCAATGTCCTTTCCTCCCATTTGGGGCTAAGTTATCTGATTCAAAGATTCCTACTAGAGCTACTGAAGCTATATCATTCCATCTCACTATGTACCACAAAGAATCACGTGCCAGAAGAGAGAGTATTTACCCCTTAAGAGGCTCCAAATGTCAATTATGTTAATTGCAGCTTTATTCATATTATCCAGAAACTTGAAACAACCTTGATGTCTCTCAATTAAAGAATGGATACAAAAAATTGTTGAACATTTACACATTGGAATACTACTCAGATGTTAAAAACAAGGCTATCATGAAATTTGCAGGCAAATGGATGGAACTAGAAAAGATTATCCTGAGTGAGATAACCCAGAAGTAGAAAGACACACATAATAGACATATATTATAGAGAATAAACATTCTAAAATCTACAGAACTAAAGAACTAAACAACAAAGAAGCCCCTAGGAAAGATGGTTAATTCTTATTCGGAAGGGAAAACAGCACAGACATAGGAAGCAGTAGCAGAGAGGGAACAGGACTGGAGCCTACCACAAATCTCCTCTTAAAAAAAAAAAAAAAAAAAATCTGCCCAGCAGTGGCTTGAAGCAGATGCAGAGACTCAGCCAATTATGGACAGAGCACATGGAAGAAGGGGAAGATAGAAAGACCAGGATGGGACAGGAGCCCCACAATGAGACCAACAAAGCCAGGAAACCTGGGCCTAGAGGAGACTGCAGAAACTGATATATCAACCAAAGACTGATATATCAACCTTGGAGAGCTCAGGCTCCATATGATTTTCCTAGTAAGGGGAGCAGAGAAAGTCTCTGATATGTACTTGATTTCTTGGTCTTTGATCAATTCTCCATGGGCAACCTAGCATCCCACAGAGGAAGAGGATCCAGACAGTCCTGATGCGACATGATAGACTAGTGTCAGACAGTAGAAGAGGAGGACTTCCCCTATCAGTGGACTAAGGGAGAGGGGGAAGAGAGGAAGAGGAAAGGAAGGTGGAACTGGGAAGAGACTAGGGTGGGAACAACAACTGGGATACAAAGTGAATAAAGTGTAAAAAATTATTATTAATAATAACAACTACAATAATAATAATTATAACAATAATAAAGTGGCTCCAAATGATGAGAGAAATCTATTTGTGTGTCTTGTACCATCTCACACTATGGAATCAGAAGGCACATAGATAAAATTTTGGCAAGTGTCCATAAGGGTCATTTTATAATCGAGGCATCGTGGAAAGGGATTCAAAATCTGTTGCCATATCTAAATGGAGAATTTAGTATCACAATGATTGATGTACAGTGTAGATCACCTAAACACATGAGTGTGAATTGTTAATGTCTGTGAGTGTCTTGTGAGCATCTCTGAATGTCATTTATGAAAAAAATTGCTTTAAAGCAATAATTGTATTGTTGCCTCATCCAAAGTCTAGCAGCTGTACAAATTTTAGTATGTTTATCCTATATTATATGTCTAGTATCCACTTGTAAGTGAGTATATACCGTGTGTGTATTTCTGCTTCTGGGATAACTCACTCAGTATGATCCTTTCTAGATCCCACCATTTGCCTGCAAATTTCATGATTTCCTTGTTTTTAATTGCTGAATAGTATTCCATTGTGTAAATGTACCACAATTTTTGTGTCCATTCCTCAGTTGAGAGACATCTGGGTTGTTTCCAGATACTGCTATTACAAATAAAGCTGCAACAAACATGGTTGAGCAGATGTCCTTGTTGTATACTTGAACATATTTTGTATATATGCCTAGGAGAGGTATAGATGGATCTTTTTTTTTATTTTATTTTTCTTTTTAGTTACATTTTGTTAACTCTGTGTCCCAGCTGTATCCCGCTCCCTCATTCCCTCCCCAACCCCACACTCCCTCCCTGGTCTCCTCCCTGCCCCTTTAACATAGCACTATTCTTAATATTCTGAGAAAGCACCAGATTGATTTTCAAAGTGGTTGTACAAGTTTATATTCCCACCAGCAATGAAGGAGGGTTTCCCTTTCTTCACATCCTCTCCAGCCTGTATTGTCACTTGAGTTTTTAATCTTAGCCATTCTGATGGGAGTAAGGGTGAAACCTCAAGATTGTATTTTCCTGATGACTAAGGTTATTGTACATTTCTTTAAGTGTTTCTCAGCCATTCAATATTCTTCTATTGATAAAAGAAGGTAAGCAAGGAGGACCCTGGGTAAGATGATAAATCCTCATTCAGAAAGGCAAATGGAATAGACATCGGAAGAGGGAGAAAACAGGGAACAGGACAAAGCTTACCACAGAGGACCTCTGAAAGATTCTATGCAGCAGGGTACTGAAGCAGATGCTGAGACTCATAGCCAAACTTTGGGCAGAGTGCAGGAAATCTCATGAAAAAAGGGAGAGTTGAAAGACCTGGGGCATATATTTATTAATATTTAAATTTAATATTTAATTTTTGAAAAACCTTACCAGTGGAAAAAATTGCATTTTTATAGGCAAAATTTAATTATTGATGGAAGAGCTACTGCTTCTTTTTTATATTTTGTTTTATTAATTACAATTTATTCACTTTGTGTCCCAGTTGTAATCCCCCCCCCATCCCCTGCCAGGGCTACCCTCCTTTTCTCTTTCCCTCCCAGGAGCCTCCCCCAGTCTACTGATAAGGGAGGTCTACCTCCCCTTCAATTAGAGCCTAGCCTATCAGGTCTCATCAGGACTGGCAGCATTGTTTTCCTCTGTGGCCTGGTAAGGCTGCTCCCTCCTCAGGGAGAGGTGATCCAGCCACTGAGTTCATGTCAGAGACAATCCCTGTTCCCTTTACTAGGGTAACTCACTAGTGAGTTACTATGGTAACTTACTAGAGATACAGAGCTGCCATGGGCTATATCTGTGCAGGGGTTCTAGGTTATCTCCATGCATGGTCTTTGGTTGGAGTATCAGTCTCAGAGAAGACCCCTGAGCCCATTTTTTTTTTTTTTTGGTTTTGTTGCTCTCCTTGCAGACTCCTGTCTCCTCCAGGTCTTTCATCTCTCTCTTCTTTGATAAGAACTCTGCGAAAAGTTTGATTATATGTCTCAGCGTTTTGTTGTACAGAAAATGCCATGATACATCTGACGAGGGCCTTGAAATCATGTAATCATGTCAGTTTCCTGCCTCAGTTTTCCATGTGCTGGGATTTCAGTCAAGGATCAAAATAAGCATCTGAAATGCTGAGTATTTTTAACTTTATTTTTAATTTAATTTTTATATTTAATTATTACAATTTATTCACTTTGTATCTTCACTGCAACCTCCTCCCTTATGTCCTCCCAGTCTCACCCATGGCCTCTCTTCTCCTCCTATACCCTTTTCCTTGCCTCCTGTCAGGGAAGGATCTCCTTCATTTCTATCAGAACCTAGCTTATCAGGTCTCATCAAGGCTGGCTAAATTTAGGATAATAGCACAAGGAAGATATGCTCCCAGGCAGTTTTTTTTTTAATGATGAGAACATTTTGGAGTTTTTACTTTGTAATTGATATGTAGAGATAAAATTGTATTTTTCTACATTACCAATATTATTATGTTGTAAAAGAATATCGATATTACACATCAGTAACTAAAACCAGTCAACCACTTTTCTCCACAACCTATTGGATAATTCTGAGTGTAGGAGAAGAGTCGTGAGCCGTAAGCAACATGGCTTCCCTCCTGAATGCTGAGCCAATGATGACAGTGCCATTCTGTGATTTCTCTTCCACACAGGGTGTTCCTTTGTCTTCAGATAGTGTAAGGTTTGCTGAGTATATCGACACTGCGTTGGAGATAAGGATGTACGTACATAAAGCAGGCATTACTGTGAAGAGAGAAGTAGGTCGTACACTGTTAAATTTGCAACCATTTGTGGTTTATCCAAGATAAGAAAAAGCCATAATATCTTTTGTTTCCTTCTGGCAGCTCCAAAACAGAAAGTGATCCTTTCAGTTACTGGATGTCTACAGGAAAAGAAAAACAAAAGGCACCACTACCACCAACACTACCACCAAAAAACAGCAAAAGATACAAAATAAATAAATAAAGCTTTGCATTGTTCATGTTTTTCCACAAAAATATGTTTATATTTGATTATTGACTTTTAAACCATATTCCTCTTTCTTACAAGACTGTTATTTGGAAGTGTCAAACTGATGAAAATTTGATGGATAACCCAAAAGGTTTTATTTCTTCTCATTTATGAATAATACTCATTAAAAAAAAAAGAAACCTTCTATAGACTTGAGACTTTAAAATATGGTATCTTTATTAACATTACAGTTTCTAGAACAATTCAAAACTTAAACATATACTACTTAGAAGGAATGGATAATATTGTTTCAATTTAACCTTGAAAAAGTAGGAAAAAAATTGAATCTCAGTCCAATAGCAGCCAAAAGATCTCAGAAACAGTAATCTTATTGCCAGCCTGGCAGACACAATCTACACAGAACTTAATCAAAATAAGATTAAAAGTCCATAGCAATTTCCTTGAGTGGCCAGAGAGATATACCCCATTACAGCCGCCCACCACACTGCCCCTGGGGCCTATTTCAGAAATAAATTGGTTCGTAAATGGCTTGATGCTGAAGGGAAAAATGTTTTCTTGAAACTGTACCTAAATTTTGTCAAGATGCAAGAAAACTTCAGGCCTTCCACCCTTCAGTTTTCTTTTCATATTTTGTTTATCTATAATTTGTGAGCATGATGTGAAATATTGGAATATGTAAGCATATTTTATTTTGCACATTGTTTGTGATAATCTGTATAATTGTTTTAGTAATATAACTTTGACATCACAAAGTAGTGGTTAACATAAGAAAAAATCTTCAAGAACTACTATTTTTCGAACTTAAAAAACTTGCGATCTGATGGATGCTTAGAATGGAGTAGAAAATGTCTATATGGTTTTGGATGTGAAATAAAGAGTATGAGTGAAAGGACCCAGTATTTGTAACAGAGACTAATTCATCATGTTTGGTTTGTGGGAAGGAGAGCTATTCATTCAGAGTAAAATTCTATATGATTAAATTGCATCCATGTCCACAAATGCTGTCTCAGGAGCCTCCTGATGCATAGAGCATCTGTATTCACTAATGAATAATAAATAATAGAAGTTGAGCATTTTAGAAGAATACAAAAGTGCACTCTTACAAGGGTCCCGAGACTTCGCTTTTCTTACAGATTACATGCTGTGGTATCCTGTATCAGTTGTTTTGTCTTTACTATGACCTTTACCAGTGCTTTGAAAGTATTGAAAATATTTTTGCACTTAATTGTTCATGAGTAAGTGTAGTATCTAATAAGAATAGAGGCAGACCTGGGATTGAGGACAGGACTCAAACTTTAGATTACATTCCAGCAGTTGTGGGGAAATGTGGTACGTGACAAAACACGGGAACCAAAACATTCATATTTTCCTCTGAATTCCATAATCATATGGTGATACGCACAAGCACTCTCACATGCACATATATGCATGCACACACACTCCCATACATGTGCAAACATGCATGCACATACTGAAACAAAAAGGGTACTAAAATAAAAATGTTAACAAGCAGGTAAAGCTTAATTTCCTTAAGCTACAACTGTATTTGTCACAAGGCGTGTTATAAACGCCCCACAAATAAAACGTAATTTTTCTCTTGTATGTTTAAGTTAATAATAAATATTAAAATCAATCTATGCCTTTCTAATGGCCTTAAATAAGTAGCTGTGATTTGCTTATGTTTTGTAAGCACTTTTATGCATAAAGCTGACATATAAGGTTCATGAACTTCTAAATAAATATAAACCTGGAACATTTTCAATTTTAAACATTTGATATTTAAAACATAAGGTAGATTAAAAAATTCTAAGCATAATTTTAGGACTCAAGGTTTCAAGTTTTCAATCCTTCCACAGTTAGGCTTAGAAAGTAAACCCGATTGCCTATACGGTTCCCAAGTTAACCTGACTTATTGTTTTTAGCTCTACATGTGTAATTTACCATGAGTTAGATTACTTGATGTTACCATGAATTACTTTAGTAATGATCTATATTATATTCTTCCTGATTATCAACATAAATATTTCTTTTAGCTGCTATTAAATGAAATTCATCTTATGAGTAGTTAACGAAGAATGCTCAAAGTAAAAGGGTCACTAAAAAGTTCTGGAGAGTACACAAAACAGCTGCAGCCCTCTCCCAAACAAAACTATGTGCATTATATTATAGTCATTGGAAATTTACCCTGTTTAAAAAAAAACTATTACTAAAAGACTGTATAAAGTTTTATCCATTTTTTACTACCACCAGCACTGTTTGCTAATTCTTGATTTTCCTCTGTAGATTATTAAGAAATTTTTATAAGGCATACTAGCATAGAAAGAAAATTATCGTATTTTATACAATAATTTTACTGTGGATAAGCAGAAAAGTGGAATCATCACACCTGTTTTCTCCCTCCCACCATCACCCCCCTGTCTTGAAAGAGACACATCCTCCTGTGAGCTATCTTGTGGCTTTTATTCTGAAGTTAGTAGTTGCTAGGAGGCATACCTCATTGAACCTCTAATAGTCTCTGCAAAGTTACAAGAAACACAAACACAGAATGCCTGGGGCTCTCCTCAAATGAAGTTAGATTTGAATTCTCCTCAATATCTTTTATTACAATGTGTAGATGCTCAAAGCTAACACAGTAGTTTTTCCTTGGCTATCTGACTTAAATTCCTTCTGTTATGTTAAAATTTGACTTTATGATGTTGACTTCAGGAAGACAATTTCAAAATATTTGATGCATAATGATAATGTTCTGCAATAGAATAGAAGATGTATTGTACTGTGGAAAAACAAGGAAGTCGATACAGTGATAACTGTGTAATACAACTTTGCCATTTTAATCCTCATTTATAGAATAGTTAGGTTATTAAAGCAAAACAAGGGGAAGGAAGAATGAAAAGTCTTCAGAGGAAAAACATTTTTCAAGGTACATGTATCAAAGTATTTGCATTTGAAAGTTCACTATTATACAATTCCACCATACACTTGGCATATTTTAACTCGTTGCCACAGCTTCAAAAAGTATCTATTACTGTTCCAGCATGACTGACCCAGTGACCTCTTACAGTGGAAGAAGCAGAACTTGTTTCATTCTGTGAATTTACAAACTGCCAGCCTCTGAAACTTAATTCATTTCTTTATTTGAATTTCAAATTTTATTCTTGAATGTAAATAATAACAATTGACTTCCGTTTAAAGCCTATCAGGAAAGCATCAGTAGAGTGTAGGGGGGTTCCTGGCAGGATGTAAGTATAAACTGATTGAATGCATAAGGGTTTGTTTAAAAATAATTCACTCATATTGGCTAAGGTATTTATCTATTAGTTTAATTTAGTTTAGATTTTTATATTATGTACTTTATTTAAATAATTTCTACCCCTCCTTCTACCTCTTTCAACTCCTAACATGCTCCCTGCACTCTTAAGTTATTGACTTCTTCAATTTTTGTTACATACACAAACACACACACACACATTCTCTCTTTCCATCTGTCTGTCTGTCTTTTTCTTTCTGCTGAGTCCATTGAATGCTGTTCTTATTAATATATGCTTAGTGCTGATCAGGGATTGGGTTATCTGTCACATTGCCTTTCCTTGCTGAAGACTGTTCCTCTCTCAGTGGCTGTTAATTTTATGTAGTTCTCACAAGACCCTACCCTTAGATGAAGATGTTTTGATGGATCAAATAATAAAGAACAAACCTTATTATTCAGTTACAATTTCTCTTTCACACAACCTGAGAATGGTCAAGTCCCCCTTTCTACCATGTCTTCATTTACTGTTTCACACCCACGCCCACGTTAGACTCCGTTGTATATTAAACTTGGTAAAGACCCTATGCTGTTAATGGATTAGATCTGCTTCATCAAGTAAATAGTAAAATACTTCATAGTTGACCTTGCAAAACGGCTACCAGGGTAAAGATGTATGCCTCCAATCCTGGTGCTCTGATACTGTTTGTCTGAACCCAGGCAATAGATGGAGAAAAACAGACTCCTGAATGTTGTCCTGTGATCAGTATAGGCACACTATAGCATGAGCGTGCTTATACACGCACATACACCTACCATCTAAAAACAAAAGAGTAATTTTTCTTTTTTTACCATGAGCTTTTTCTTTTTTTTTTTTTTTTTTTTTTTGAGACAGAGTTTCTCTATATTTTCTTGCCTGTCTTAGGCTCACTTTTGTGAGAACCAGGCTGGCCTCAAACTCACAGAGAGCCACCTGCCCCTGCTCCAGAAGCGCTGGGATTTCAGGAGCACCCCCACTCCAGGTTGAGCTTATTCCTGCTAGGTCTTGTTTTTTTTCCTATTCTGCGTCTCTTCCTACAAATATTTATCTCTTATTAATTATCAATTTTATTTTTCCTCACCCTATCCTTCCCAGTAATACTAAAACATTAATCCAATTTTTCATGCCCCAAAGGTTTTTAACTTTCAGCAATTCAACTTCTTTCTCATTTCTCGTAAGACTACCATAATTTGAGTTTCAAGTCTGACACCTCAGGCACAGTAAACTTCTTTAAGATTATACACCCGGGGGCCAAGATGGCGGCACCGGGAGAACACCATATCTGAGAAGCAGGACAACACACTCCGTGCAGCGATCAGGAGACTGAACTCTGGGCCCTAAAACAACAGCGATCGATCTTGTTTCCCAGGTGAGGGGAGGCTCCCACCTGGCGTGGGAATCGGTTGGGTCCACTCCCGGCTGCCCAGCCAGAACCCGGAAGAGAACCCTGCTAACACAGGCTTTGGGTCTCCAGCTGGTGCCGCAAGCCTGCTTGTCCCGATCACTTTCCCAGGCTGATTGGTGGGCACAAGGGTGCCTGAGGCTTGGAGTCCCAGTCGCAAAAAAAAAAAAAAAAAAAAAAAAAAAAAAAAAAAAAAAAAAAAAAA
>NW_026592684.1:0-3862 GCF_907164565.1 Psammomys obesus | reverse complement strand
CACACACACACACACACACACACACACACACACACACACACACACACGGGTTGTGGATGTTGCCCAGCTTGTACAGCGCTTGCCTAGCTTGTACCACATCATCCTGCGTTTGATCTCCAGTAGGTCATAGGTGGAGGCCGAGGTTCTGAAGTTCAAGCTTGCTCTCAGTTGCATACTGAGTTGAAGCCAGCCTGGGCAACATGAAACCACGTATCAAGCAAAATAAAAGAAACAAACACAAAGGTCTTTAAATATGTAGCAGGCCCCAAGCCTCTGTAGGTATTTTAATCTCTGATTTACTGAACAGGTGGTCTTATTATGACAACTTAACTACTGAGCACTTCCTGTTGACTCAAAGTTCATCAATATAGTAGACTAGTGTAATGTTGACAGAGAACAAAAGAATTGGTCAGCCCTGGGCCAAGGCAAGAAATGTACTCTGTTGTTCTTTCCATACAAATTGAATTGCTTTGAATGTTTTACTATGATGACTACTACTAATTACTATTGAAGCAAGGTCTCATTACATAGTCTTGGCAGCCTGAAGCTCACTGTGTAGATCAGGCTGGCCTTGAACTCATAGAAACCTACCTGCCTCTGCCTCTTGAGTGCTGGGATTCAAGTCACGTGCCAGCAGGCCCAACGTTTGAATGTCATTATAGATGGGAATCCTAGGGAGAAGTTTTTAGCACATTTATAGCTACATGCATGTGCCATTTTATCCGGGGGTGTGACTGGTTCCTGTAAATATATGTACCTGATACAGACATGCAGTTAAGAGACATTTGGTAACTTCATGGGGGGGGCAACCATTATATAACAGCTATATGATGGGAGCCACAGTGCCTACCTCTTGTTTGTGTTAAGAGTGTGTTAAGCTTCTGATTAATTATCTTAGCTTAGTTTAAATACCTATTTATTTATTTATTTATTTATTTATTTATTTATTTATTTATTTATTTATTTATTGAGGCAGGGTTTTTTTCTGTATAGCTTTCACTGTCCTGGACTCACTTTATAGACCAGGCTGGCCTCGAGCTCACAGAGATCCACCTGCCTCTGCCTCCCAAGTACTGGGATTATAGGCCTGCACCACTGAGCTCAGCTGTTTTTGATTTTTAACTGAAAGCCTGTCCACTGAAACCTAATATAAGACAGTGATGTCCACTTTCTTCACTCTTGTTCAATATAGTACTAGAAGTCTTAGCTGGAACAACATGGCAATCGAAGCAAATATAAGGGCTACAACTAGAAAAAGAAGAAGCCAGTGTACTCTTATTTTCAGATGATGATAAGGTCCTATATTAAAAGACCTTAAAGATTCCTTTGGAAAACTTCTAGGATTGTTAAACCACTGGTTCTCAACCTGTAGGTCACAACCCCTTTAGGAGTCAAACAACCCTTTCACAGGGGTTACCTGAGGCTATCATAAACCATAGATATTTATATCACCATCTATAACTGTTAAAAAATTAGTTATGAAGCAGCAACAAAAATAATTTTATGCTTAGGCATCAGCAAAGAATTCTATTAAAAGGGTCACAGTGTTAGGAAGGTTGAGAACCACTGTGTTAAATACTTTCAGCAAAGTGGCAGGTTACAGAATCAACACACAAAATCAGCAGCTTTCATATATTCCAAGGACATCCATACCGACAAAGAAATCAGGGAAACCATTCCATCCACAAGAGCTTAAAACAAGTATCTTGGCATAAACCTAACCAAGGAAGTAAAAAAACCTGTTTTACATAATAAAGAACGGTTCTTTTCAGGTTTGACAGGCGAACACTGAGCTTTATTTCAGGTGAAATATCCTTTAGTAATGTTGGCCACCCACAGCTGGGATAGGAGATCCAACATCCCAGCAGAACAAAAGAAATTTCTTACTTTTATATACTTGTAAAGGGAAGAGGATCTTTGACTAGAGCTAAGGCCTTATTACAGGGTGAATAATGTGTCTGGCTTGAAGCCTCTATGTACTGGTAACGTAGAAAAGGTACTAGACAGGATATGAGGGCATGAAAGAGGTCGCTTTGGGCCTAGGCACTCTGGTGGGAATGGCTGGGAGCCTGCCTGTTGTCTCTGGTTTGGCAGAGAAGCTTCATACTGGGTGGATAATTTCCTCCACAGCAGCAGTGTCTGTGATCTGATATCCTAGTCTTTTTTGCTTACATGAAAAGAAACAGCTTTAGGGAACTGAGGTAAGCTGGAGGTGAGGCCCACGGAGCTTATGACATTGACATCAGTTCTGGCTACTTCCTGCCGAATCAGGGTGTCATGGGGAAGTAAGGGCACCACTGTCCCTTTTAATCCTGTAGTTGGTTAGTTTGTGGTCCTTGAGTCAGGGGCTGGGATCTGCATTTTTTATTAAGACATTGATATTCTTGTGAGTTTGTGTGGCATGTTGTATGAATTAACTGCAGTCTACAAAGGGGCCTAGGATATGAGAATGAAAATGGGCATTTCAGGAGAGACAACCAGTATGAGCTGAAAGAGCCATGAAGAAGTTTGACTTCTCCATCTGTCTCACATCCTTTCTTGAGGCATGTTTTTTTTTTTTTTTTTTTTTTTTTTTTTTTGTTGTTGTTGTTGTTGTTGTTGTTGTTTTCTAAGTCTTTGACTGGACTGGCTGATCTACACGGATGCAGCAGTTTTCTTCTAACAAAAGGCAGGCTCTCACTTTCCTGCCACCAGGAGATCTGGGCCTCTTCTGTTTCACAGTGTGACTGCTGCTGAGGAGTGTAACTGGCCTTGGATTTCACCAGGCTTTGGGCAATTTCATTGAGGCTTTCCTTTTTTTTTTATTTTAATTTTATTTTTAATTACACTTTATTTACTTTGTATCCCCCCTCTAGTTCCTTCCCTCCTCCCCTCCCAATTCCTCCCTTCCTCCCCCTTCACCACGCATGCCCCTACCCAAGTCCACTGGTAGGGGAGGGTTTCTTTTTCTTCCTTCTGATCCTAGTCTGTTAGGTCTCATCCGGAGTGGCTGCATTGTCCTCCTCTGTGGCCTGGCTTTCTTGTATGTTCTGAGATAAAGAATGGCAGATTCTCACAGAGGTTGATGCACCAGTGGTTACAGTGTTAAGGGTGCTGTGAATCCTAGGGCAAGAAGGGGGAGAGAATTAGCATTCTCACAGGTGGCTGTTTGAGGGGAAAGGAGAGCTGGTTGTGAGTAGTTACATCTACCTTTGGAGATATGGTACAAGTTCTTGACTATTTGGTGAGGACACAAAGGGCTTGAGGTACCACAGAAGAAGAAAATGTCCTCTTCTATAGACATAGGGTGAGGTGGGGAAAAAAGAGAGACAGAAAGAGACACAGGCAGAGAGGCAGACTGAGAGGCAGACAGAGAGAGATGACAGAGAGAGACAGAAAGACAGAGAGAAAGAAGACAGAGAGACAGACAGATAGAGGCAGAGGT
The DNA here is from genome assembly GCF_907164565.1 of Psammomys obesus. Lineage (NCBI taxonomy): Eukaryota > Metazoa > Chordata > Mammalia > Rodentia > Muridae > Psammomys > Psammomys obesus. Next base: position 438 of record NW_026592684.1, on the reverse strand, counting down.
ATAGAGTCGGAGAGAGACACAGGGACAAGGAGCAAGATAGGGAGATGAAGACAGAGAGGCAGACAGGCAGGGACAGATAGAGAAACAATGAGTAAGACAGATACAGAAGCAGGCAAAGACAAAGGGGCGGAGGAGAAGACTAAAGTCACCTCATTATGGATGGGAGAATGTTTTTACAGGCTTGAATGGATTCTTCATTTGTTGAACTGATAGTCTCTACAATGAAAACTCAAGAGAAAGTTAAAGAAGACACTAGGAGATGGAAAGACCTTGTGAAAGCAAATATCTTACTAAAAGCAAGCTATCAGCTCAATGTAGTTCACATCAAAGTTCCAATAAATAAAATAATAAAATCTTAAAAATTTATTTTGGCTGAAAGAATGCTCAGCCAAAAAAAAAAAAAAATTATGTTACAAACATCACCATACCTGGTTTCAA
>NW_026592683.1:0-23152 GCF_907164565.1 Psammomys obesus | reverse complement strand
TGTGGAAAGAGGTGGCATGCTCCCCGTCCCCAAGCTCCCCCACCCCCCTTTTCTTCACATCCCGTAGACTGTGCTTCTCTTCCTCCGCATCCTTTGCCATGCTCTCTGTAGTAGACAGGCCCATATAAGTCAGTGCTTCCCTGAGTTGTGGGAGGCAGTCTCACAAGGTAATCGGACCTGAGAAAGTGGTTGTGGAAACTCTCCTCTATGTCCAGAAGCACAGAGAAGACACCCTGGGTCTTGTGACTGCCATCAAAAGAAGGTGGGAAGGTGGGACGCTGTTAGACGAGCTTTCAAGCTGTGGGTTCTGTTGGCGTCTTCCTGAATTGAGTTAGGGGACAGGAGGGTGGTATCCATTGCTCCAGTATTGCTTGCTTGTTAGGAAGTGTGTGTGTGTGTTATCCTTACATCTGTTACAGCTTCCCAAAGCATCTGCTGTTGTGGTTATGAGAGTAGGTGGGAAAATTACTTTTTTTCTAATGGATTTGCTGTCCATTAAGTGGGATTTGCTATAAGAGCAGTGGCTAGCTGATAGAGATGTGGTTTGGGAAGTGAGAGAATGAAAGGGTTGCAGGAGGAACATTGATTCCTGGGTGATCACATGACCACCATGTTTTACAAGGAAGTCACTGAAACTGCAATTGGTTATAAAAGCCAAAGGGTCTACAGGATTTAGTGACAGCTCTAATTACAGAGACAGTAGTTTTACTGCATGCTTAAAGAATTCAGAACTAATAAGAATAAAAAGTTAAATATATAACCCTTTGTTTACTTCTGTCTTTTAAAACAATGTAAAAATTTTGTTTATTGATTTGTGTATGTGTGTATGTCTCTCTTTCTCTCTCAGTGTGTGTATGTGTGTGTTTGTGTGTATGTGTGGTACCCATGTGTGATGGCACACACATAAAGGTCAGAGGATAAATGGAGGAGTAAGTGCTCTCCTTCTACCATGAAACTTCTATCAGGGATAGAACTCAAGTCATTAGGCACGACAGCAGTTGCGTTTACCAGCTGGGCCTATTGCCAGCTCCATTAAAAATCATGTTAAAAACTTATATTTATTTGTGTGTTCGTATGTGTGTGCCAGTATGTATGTACTCATGCTTGTGTCACTGTGTGTGTGTGTGTGTGTGTATGTGTGTGTGCACGCGCGAGTGCTTGTGAGTAAGTCAAAAGGCAATTTTTTGATTTTTTTGGAGCAGCTCTCTGTCGTATGGGTTCCAAGCCTTGAACTCAGGTCATCAGACTTGACAGCAAATGCCTTTAACAAATACAACGAAATAAAAGGAATGTTAGATTGAGCCTTAAGGTTGGACCTAGTTCACATGGAGGTCTGTCCACTAACCACAAAGCCAGCCACTTACAAATGGGAAAGTTATGTTAGAACAACACAAAATGTTCCAAGAAGGTTGCCAGTGTGAGGGGAGAGATACAGAGTAGAACAGAATATTTGGATTGTCCACTGTGGAGCCAATTAGTTAAAGCAGCTTCCCTTCAAGGGACGTATAGATACAAAACAAACAAACAAAAAAAACCCCAACCCTTTAGGTTAATTAGCAGGACAACAAGCAAAGATGGGGATGGGGTTCATGGTTCATCCAGGCAAGTGGACATTTTAAAATGAAAATATTGGTATAGGTGACAAATCAGCTTTGGGCTGAATGGCATACTGAAGAATGCCCGTTGAAAAGGCTCTTGTGTCAGGGCATTCATTGACGTGGGGTAGTTACAATGACCTAGGCACAGCGCTGGACAGAAGACGTGGGACTTGACTTTATGGAAATTTGAAGGTTGCTTTCAAGTAGGGCATGCCAATGCCATTAGGACTTCAGTTACAGAAGGTGACTGGAGTAGAAAAACAGCTGTCTCCCTGTGTTTCCTTAAGGGGGCCATTTGTGTCCATGCAATGAGTCCATGTGAGGGTCCTGCAGCAATGCTGAGCTGGGATATATTTAGACATACTCCTTTAGCATATCTAGTTGCGTAAAGTACAGGTAAGAACGTTTATCTACCATCACAGAAACCCAGACTGACAATATCTGTCGGGCAGATTCCCTAGCAGAAAGTTTCTGTGCATAGCTGGCAGCTGTGGCCTAACATGTACAGCTCCAAGGGTCTCAGACGGAGCCCAAAGAAATAGATGTCAATCCTAGAGTCTGCTTTGCTTAGCTGGGAGAAGACGCAAACTCCCATAATTCCACAGAAATACTCACACAGACCAAGGACAACACCCTCCATCCCTCCACCAACTTATCACAGCAATGACAGAAGGATGAAATAGGTAATTGGATCATTGGTTGTATAAAACTAGAGGGCCTGGAGGGCTGGCTTTCAGGCTTCTCCAAATGTGTGTTCATGGGCACCTGGATGTCTCCATTACACTTTCCTCTGATCCCGGTAATCTAGTAATGAAGAAGTGGGAAGAGATTCTGGTGGAGAAGTATGCTAATATCATGGTACTATTGCTCCTGTCTTCCCAGTGGTGGTGGCCTCAGGACCCAGACTCCAAGGACATGTGCTTAAATCAGGGATAACTCTACTCAAGAAACTGTTTTCAAACCATTTTTTTTTTTTTATTTTGAACTCAATGTTATTCACACCCTGTCACCTTTAGATATCTTTCAAATTTTTGGAAAAAAAATTACCAAATGTTATAAGCATAGTTGAGCATATAGCACTTAAATTTAACCTTTTATTATTATTATTAGGGAAAAAATCCCATCTCAATTTATAATTTAAAAAAACATGAAATATATTTCTACTGACTTGTCAGGGTACATACAAGGTTTATTGACCCCATGGCTGCCAATATGAAGTAATACACACATTTTCCTTACCTTCCAGTCTTCGATGTTTCTGAGCCAAGATTTCCTTCTTAGTTAAAATGATCCCTTCCCTTCTCTATGCTTACTGCATGTTATTGAGGAAGACTGACCTGAAGGTCTTGGATACTGTATTTTGCAGGTGGAATTTGTTTAATGATTGACTAAGAGATATTTGACAAATCTACTCAGATTTGGTGGGGGTAATTCATAGTACTCATTCTGGAAAGAGGATGTGAATTGTAGAAGTATCAAAAGTGCATATCTGGGGAGAGTATGCAACAAGGCCATGTCAACATGGCAGGCCAATGTTTTCTTTTGAGGAAGCCCAATTATTGTGCTGTTTGACAGAGTCTGCTGTTTAGAACTGGACTTTTATGGCTCATCCTAAGTGGTTGAGACTTGGCATAATCTCTCCTTTTCTTACTGATTGTCCTTGAATCTGGATTTCCCTGTAGGGATCAGCAGGAGTGTCAGAAAACAAAACAAATCAAAACAAAACTACAGCTTAAAAAGTAGCTATCCCAATCCCCTTCTGATTTGAACCATCATCTAACTGTGAGGTTAGCCCCACTGAGAATGACTGCATGTATAGTATCATGGTGCTTGGGGCAACTGCCAATGATTTCAGAACATAGAGGGCTTAAGACAAATGGAGTTTAGACTTGAAAACTGTTTTTTTTTTTTTTAAGTGACTTTATTTCTATTGTGCTTCCTGGAATCTCTCAGATCCATTTCACAATCATGTGATGGCCATCACATTGATCCCTGAAGAAAGACAATCATTTTAGCTCTTTCGAGGGACACTGTCCTCATCACATGAAGTTGAGGTCAGTTTGTAAACTTCCATTGCTCTTTACTTTACCATTGACTTTGATAGCTCTCCTTTCAGGTGCTGGGATTACAGTTATACACTAGCATGCCCTCCTTCTCCTTAGATTTAAAAGACCATTGGTTTACTACTGTTATTGTTATTTTTATTTGTTGCTGTTGTTTAATGTTATTGGGGTTGAACCTAGGAGCGTGCTTGGCAAGCACCTTATTACTGAATCTTATTCCAGGTATTTTTTACTTTTTCAGTTGACACCAGATGTCACAAAACTGTCCTGGCTGGCTTCAAACTTGGTCTTGCTCCACCTCTTTCCTCAGCCTCCTCAGTATCTATAATTACAGCTGTTTAATATATATTTATTTATTTTCTTTGCTTTTGTTTGGGACAGAGTGTCATGAAGTCTATGGTGGCCTTGAACTCACTATTTAATAGAAGATGTGTTTGAACTTTTGATTCTCTTGTCTCCATCTCCTAATTGTTGGTATCTGCCATTATAATTGGCTTCTCTTTCTGATATGTGTGTGTGTATGTATGTATGCATGTATGTATGTATGAATGTATGTATGTATATCAGGATTCTCTGCATAGCCTTGGCTGTCCTGGACTTGCTTTGTAGATCAGGCTGTCCTTGAACTCACAGAGATCCGCCTTCCTCTGCCTCTGGAGTATTGAGATGACAGGTGTGTGTCACCTCGCCCATCTCTATTTCTGATTTTTTAAAGTATAATTGGCAAAGCCATTCATAAGAGCCTGGCACACACCTGTCATCCCAGTATTTAGGAGGCTGAGGCAGGATTGTTGTTGAATCAGCCTGAGCAACACAGTGAATTCCAAACCAGCCTGGGCCTCACAGTGAGACCCTGAAAAAAAAATCCTCAATAAATAGTTCAATGAAGTAGAAGTAAGTTAGGGATGGTGTCTCAAGACCTTAATCTCAGCACTCAGACAGAGAACTGCCAAGTCCTGAACCAGCCTGGGTCATGTGTCACATGCAGAGGAGTAGTCTGCAAATCCCTGTTGCTTGGAAGGCTCAGGTAAGAAGACTGCAAACCCAAAGCCATCCTGAGGTATGGGAGAGTTCAAGTCCAGCCTGGGCAACTCAACGGGATACCATCTCAAAAGAAAGATTAAAATGAGGCCTGGGGTTATAGCTTGGTGACATGAAAAACCATGGTCTGGCCTATAAGTCATGAGGCCCCAGGGTCACTCTCTAGTATAGAAAAACAAGCAAACATGTAAACAAATGAGCCAACCTCATTTCTCAAACATCACAGAAGGAAGCCCAACAACCAGCTAATGAAATATTGTTACATCTGATTTAGATTTCATTTTGCAAAAGTACTTTTCTACTGCTGTGATAAAACACCATGAGCAGGACAACTTATAATAGAAGGCATCTATGGTTACTCATGGTTTCAGGTGACCAGATTCCATGATGGCAGGAACAGCTGAGGGCTCAAATCTTGACCTGTAACCATGAGGCAGAGAGAGCTAACAGACACTGGGAAGAGTCTTTTAAACCACTCTCCTTCCACCTGGGGTTGGAACTTGGGTTGTCAGTGTTGGTGGTGGGTGCCTTTACCCACTGAGCCTTCTCTCTGGCCCCAGCAATGTGATTTACATGCACGATGGATATTTCCAGCCATAATGCAGAATAAAGTTATGTTATTTGACGGAAAGTGGATGAATGTGAAGATGATCATTGTAAATGAATCAAGTCAATCTCAGAAATACATGTCACATATTTTGTCTCATTTATGGATCCTAGACATTATAGATGCTTTGTAATGAAATTTAAAAACTCAGTGATGGGGCTCAAGAGATGGCTCAGAGGTTAAGAGCAATGACTGCTCTTCCAGAGGTCCTGAGTTCCCAGCAACCACATGGTGGCTCACAACCATCTATAATGAGATCTGGTGCCCTCTTGCAGACAGAACATTGTATACATAATAAATAAATCTTAAAAAATCCCTCAGTGATATTATGTAAATATGTTTTTGTTGTAATTCCGAGTGTGGGAATATTTTTAGTTTATTCACAGCTGGTAACAGCTTCGTGATCTTTGTTGCTGGAAACTGCTTCATGTGGGGGATATGGTTTTTACCAGCTGGAAAACATCCTTGTGCAGACTCTGAGAGGGTATAAATAGGAGCCGAGCAAGACAGAGGGGGGAGGGGGAAAGTGAGAAGGAGGGAGAGAGAGGAAGCTTTGATACCTTCTAGAGAGAAACACTCCATCGAATGCTTTGAGGAGGCTGATTCATTCCACTGCTGCTGTTTGCTGTTTGGCTAGACTACTGGGACTGCTGGAATCCTGATGAAGAAGAGTATAATTACCCCCAGGAACTAAGTCTAAAGAGGTCTACATTCCCTATCCTTACTAACCTTTTGTTCTCTGTTTCGTGAGGGCCTGGATTTCAGCAGGGGCCTGGAGTTTGCCTTCTGGACAGAGAACAAAGGTTCCATTTCTCTCAGGGCAGCTAAGTACTAGGTGGGGTGTGGAAAAGGTTTTCCACAGAGTGTTACAGTCTAGCTCTTTTAAAATGAGATCACAGGTGACAGTGGAAACTTGGGCATTCCAAAGCCTATGTGATACCAAAGTGTTACTACTCTTGGTTAAGCTGCTGTGCTGAGCTCAGCAGAGGTGCAGGCAAAGGGCCATGCCTGCTCAGCTTACAGCCAAGACACAGGCCTGATGAGGCCTGAGGCCCAGGCCCAGTGGGTTGGAGGGCAAACCCAGTGAGACGTGGCCCACAGGTGAGAAGAGAAGACTCTTAGCCGGCCATGGTGGAAAGCTGATGATATCACATAGCATGCAACCCTAGGACATTTATTTGAAATCAGGAATTTAAAAACCTTGGGCAGTGGAGGGATTTCATGGGTGAATGTGGTTGATTAGCTGGGGTCAGGAGTTAGGGATATTTGATTTACATGTAGTGATACAGTGCCTCATTTTCCATTCAGTAACATGGTCCTATCACAAGAAGGAGAACATAGTACCTAATTTTCCTAGGGTTGAGGGGAAAATCTCCAAGTATAGTTGAAGGTCACTGCTGAAGACTAAGATTTCTAGGAATTCCCAGATGCTTTCTAGGGCAGTTTTCTTATCAGGAAAGAGTCTGGCCTGTAATCTTCCCTGAGGGTTATGTGATGTTCCTTAAAAGACCTGGGGTCACACAGATGGGGGGTGGTGATTAGGGCCTTGCTGAGAAGAGGGACATCACCTTAATAGGCCAAGCACAAATAAATGGCTATCCAGAGACTTCAACCTTATCCAGAAGAGCCCCATAACCTTCTTTTTATCCTACCTAAGTTCAGGGCTTTGAAGGGAGGTAGAGGCATTTAGGAACCCCAAATAAAGTAGGTTTTTTAAAAAAATCAAAGCCTACAATGCCTAATGTCATATATATACTAATGACAGGAAAGTAGAAGCAAAACTGTCTGGGGAGCAAGTAAGATTAATGGAAGGGGGTGAAAAGGAGAGGGACGGGGGGTCTGCAGAGAATAGACTTAAAATACATTATACATGCATGAAAATGGCCTTCTTTAACCCTGTGTAATAAAAAAAGAATAAATAAAGGGAGAAAATAGAAAAAGACATATTAAATGAAAAACAAAACCATCCAACCAAGCTAAAAACATAAATATATATCCACCTTATAAAAACATCTTCGCTCCGTAGAGGGTAGCTCCAGCAATCTTTGGGAGTCGGAGACATGCCTCAGAATATTTTTTCATTTGTATTTCAGAGACTTGATTGCCACTCCCTCACCCAGGGTTACATTGCATGTCAGTGATCCAAGAACCTGAGAGGTAGAGGGTGGAGAGCCAGAAGTTCATGAATTTCCCCAGATTTAAGACCAGCCTGCTCCATATAACAAGCACCAGTTCAAAAGTCCTGTGTTGACAATAAATTAAAAAAAAAAAAAAAAAAACACCTCTGTAATTTTAGGCATTTATCCATTGATTCAAACATATTGATCAACACAGTCTGTGTTCTCCTTGAACTTAAAATCCACTCACATATGGGGTGAGATAAAGCTAGCAGGTAAGCAGGGAGTAAATATCAACTTTCTAGTTTCAAACTTTGAAGGAAGGAATGAAAGCAAGATAAAGGATAAGCCTGACCAGAGTACGACTTTAGGACATTAGATTAGTGTGCTTAAGAAATGTCAAGAACCAGCAGGAGGGCATACAGACATTAAAAAGCAAGGTCAAAGGTCAGAAGGAGGGCTCGAAGTTAGCTTCAGTGGAACCACTTGAAAGTCAGAGTGTCTGTCTATCTATCTATCTATCTATCTATCTATCTATCTATCTATCTATCTATCTATCTATCTATCTATCATCAACATATCTATCCACCCCCCGGTTTTCTACTCTAGCCTCTCCCTCCTGAGTGTTAGGACCTCAGCGATGCACCGTGGCCCCCAGCCCTGTTTGTATTGTTCTGAAGGTCGAGAAAGATTGCTGATTATAGTTCTGCAAAGTACATAAAATGTCAGTTTTTGTAAAAGAGGATAGGGTGCTCAAACAGCATTCAGCTGCTTGATTATATAATCAGGTTAAGTAACACGTTCTTTCCAATTAATGGAAGAAAGCTTGTCCTTGGGAAAAGCGAGGGAACAGCTGGGCTGGGTGTAGCACACCTGTAATTCCAGTACCAGAAAACTGAGGCAGAAGTTTCATGAGTTTGAGATCAGCCTAGGTTACATTATGAGGGCCTGTAGGAGAAACAAACAAATGAACAAACAAACAACAAGCAAACAAACACATCTTGAGTGAATTGATGGGTGTTTTCTCTTGCCAGACATTATGTAGGCTTTTAAAAAATTCATATATGTAAGAGAAGTTTTTCTGTTTTTAAAGTTTGTATTAAGAAATGTACATACAATATATTTTAATTACATACTTTCCTCTCCCCTAACTCCTCAGTGTTCCTTTCCCTTCCTACTCACTCAAATTCATGCTTTTTTTTCTCAAAAAAGGAAAATAACAGAAAAAAAAGTGAAAATTAAGATAAACTAAGAATAAAAACAAAATCAAGAAGACAAAAAAAATCCCAATATAAAGCAAAACAAAAGTGTGTGTGCATGCACACACACACACACACACACACACACACACCCCATGAAGGGAGAATCAGTTTTCTATTCATTAGAATTTAGTAGTGGTCATGCTTGGATTCTTGGCATGCTGTGCCAAGCATGTGCTGTGCCCATGACCCTTGCTGCTGACCACACTGCCCCTTGCTCGTACTGAAGATCTTTGATATACATGCTAAAATGTACACAACTGGTATGACATTTCATATGTACAGAAAGCGTCTGTCTTTTAACCCTGGACAATTGTTTAATTCAATGAAGAGGATTGAATCACAAAATGTTCAGAACAAACAATGAGTTAATCCATTTAGTGTTTTCCTTCCAGAATTTTGGCAGGGGATTTCTGGGAGATTTCCTAGTAAAGGCAAGATCAGGATGGACAGCTAGCTAGTCAAGAAAGACAGATCTCCTAGGAGAGAGACCTGAGTGGGCAATAGAGGAGAAAGTGAATGCCCCTCCATCATCTGGCTATCTACTACTGCATGACAAATCACCCTAAAATGTGCTGCTCTAGAACAAGCATTCTGTGTGCTCATGGTTCTTTTCATCAGGAGTCAGGTACAGTTTAGCTAAAGGGTTCTGCTTGCTTTGTCCCTGGCTGGTGTCATTTACTTGGTGGTGCTCAGAATTGAAGTTTCAAGACCCTTTCCCTCACATGTGGCACCTCTGTGTTCCCCCATGTGGAGGGCCAACACTGGAAGACCTGGTTTTCCCTGTGCCTTCTAGAGTCAACCTTTTAGCTGGCAGTGTACTTCCCAGAAAGAACATCCAGGCAAAGAAAACAAAAGATACACAGAGACCAGTCTAAATTTAAGACAAGTAAAAACAGGCTTTATCTCTTGAAGAAGCATGTCATGATTAGAAAGACACTTTAATGTCACCACTCTTGCTGGTGGCCTTGTAGCTTTGTATCTTTGAAGTATGCCAACAGAAGGTAACAAGAGAGCAGGTTTGTGGGGAGGGGAGGTGTTTTCCAGTGTCCTCTAAGCCATAATCGTATGACAGTCACTGTTCATCTTGGCAGTGGTTGTCTCAAATCATGATGAAGATACAAAAGGGATACGTTAAATAAAAACAACAGGAGAACTTTGTTTTGGACTAAGTTTCTGGAAACCAAACTGGTGTCATTGATGCTGATGTTCCTGTCAGGGAACCTGCTGTACTGTTCATCTGACTGGAGAGAACAGGATTAGGGAGGCTGCAGCCACATTTCCTAAGGAAATCAGCTTCAGCTGGAGTGTAATGAAGCCCCTCTTCTTTAAAAACAATCAGAAAATTAAAACAAACAAATTGCAGAACAACCATTGAGCCTAGAATAAACTGATCTTAACTATTCTATACTATTTTTATTAGTACATTTGTTGTACATTTCTTCTTTTAGGAAAGTAACTTTGAGATGAACAGTCAACTTATTTTTTTTGATATGATTTATCATCCATGTATCTATCTCTGTATCTCTCCATTAATCTACCTTTCATCTATCTATCTATCTATCTATCTATCTATCTATCTATCTATCTATCTATCATCAGTCTATTTATTATCTATCCATTAATCATCTATGTACATCTACCTATATCTCCTATCTATCAAACATCTATCTGTTGTCTAGCTGTACACATGGTATTTATGTGTGCTTGTGCGTTTTCCACATTTTACCAGCATTCACCTTTGGAAATCAGAGGACAATTAGCAGCCCCTGGATTTCTCCTTTGACCATTCTGGGCTTGAACACAGGTTGTCACAGTTGACAGCAAGCATCCTTGTCTACTGAGCCATCTTGCCAACCTACTTTTTGTTCATTTATTTTTTTTTTTTGCTTTGTTCAGCCTTTTGTGTCTATAATTACCAATTCCTTGCTTAGCCCACAAGAGCATTCATTTCTATTTTCTGAAAAAAGTGATTAGAGAGTTATAAATAGATTAAATTGTGATTCAACTCTTTGACAGAGATAAATAGGGCTTTTAACTTTCTTTAAGGTTTTGCTAGTGAGATGGCTCAGCTTGCTGTGTGAACCTGCCCACCACAGTGCAATCCTGGAAGCATGGTGGAAAGAGAGAACTGATTCCTCAAGGTTATCCTGTGACTGCCTCACAAACACCGTGGCTTTCATGTGCCTGAATGCACGTGCATGAATGTACATCAAGCTCACATTACAATCCCCTCCTCCAAAAAAAAAAAAAAAAAAAAAAAAAAAAAAAAAAAAAAAAAAAAAAAAGAAAAGAAAAGAAAAACCCATACAAAACAGAAAGGAGGTAATTGTGAAAGTGAATTTATTTATTTTTTTTGTTTGTTTTACATGGATGGGTGTTCTACCTGCATGTATGTTTGCGCACCACACACTCACACTCCTGGTACCTGAAGATGCCAGAAGGTGTTAGATCCTTGGGTGTTAGAGTTACTGATGGCTGTGAACCACCATGTGGTTGCTGGGAATTGAACCCGGGCCCTCTGAAAGAGCAGCCAGTGCTTGTAACCTCTGAACCATCTCTCCAGCCTGTGAAGTGGCTCATGAGCTGGAGATGTGGCTCTTGGGTAAAGATCTTTCCTAGCACACACCAGGATAAGTTCTATCCTCCATATCAACGACCAAATAAGCAACTATTTAAATAATACCTCAGATCTATACAGCAGAAAAAGTAAAAGACATTCGAGTCTGTTCCTGCATTGATGATATTAAAGAAAATAGAAGAGACATCGGTTCAAGAGGGTATATTCCAAAAGTCACTTTACTGAGTTTAATTAATCAATTCAGACCTCTCAGAAATGAAAAGGTTTGTCTAGAAAGGGACTATGTTTTTACATTTCAAAAGCTAGAACTCTACACAGAATGCTGGGTACACATATCCTGGGTGCTTGGCAGAAAGGCATGGGGTTGGTCAGGGGGAAAAAATAAAAAAGAGGGGCTCATGCAATGATGGGAGAGGGGTGATCCAGATAAGAGAAAGACCCTTGGTAAATGGTGAGAAATAAGACCCAGGGCATTCTGGGATGTAGCTAGTGGGAAAGACTTGCCAAGCTTGCAGAGGGCCCTGTGTCTCATCCTCAGCATGAAAGAGAGAGAGAAAGAGAGGAAGAGAGTTCATGTTTTCCAACAGTGACTGCCAATCTCTTCTTTCAGTTAGTGAAGTGTTGAGAGTTCAAGACCTTTGCTTTTCATGAGCAAGCCAACATAAACCAATACTTGCTGGAATGATGTTTTTAAAGATTTGGGAGTGTATAAAGAACTGTACTTTTCTTGGGAAGCAGAGGCAGACAAATCTCTGTGAGTTCAAGGCCAGCCTAGTCTACAGAGTGACTTCCAGGATAGTCAGGGCTACACAGAAAAACTCTGCCTTGAAAAACCAACCAACCAAAACAACAACAACAAAACCTGTGCCTTGCTATGTTCCGGCTTTGTAGTGGTTACTAGGTGTCTAATCAGACAACTAATTAGATTTATTCATTTGTGCATTTCTTTTTTTTCTGTTTTAAAATTTATTATAATTTATTCACTTTGTATCCCAGCTGTGGCTCCCTCCTCCCCTCCCAATGCTGCCCTCCCTCTTTCTCCTCCCATGCCCCTCCCCCAGTCCACTGATAGGGGAGGTCCTCTTCCCCTTCCCTCTGACCCTAACCTATCAGGTCTCATCAGGATTGGCTGCATTGTCTTCCTCTGAGGCTTGGTAAGGCTGCTTCCCCCTCAGGGGCAGGTAACCAAAGAGCCAGCCACTGAGTTCATGTGGGAGACAGCCCCTGTTCCCCTTATTAGGGTACTCACTTGGACACTGAGCTGCCATGGGCTACATCTGTACAGGGGTTCTATGTTATTTCCATGCATGGTCCTTGGTTGGAGTATCAGTGTCAGAAAAGACCACTGTGCCCAGTTTTGTTGTTGTTGTTTGTTTGTTTTTTTTTTTTGTTTTTGTTTTTTGTTTTTGGTTCTGTTGCTCTCCTTGTGGAGCTCTTGTCCTCTCCAGGTCTTTACTCTCCCCCTTCTTTCATAAGTTTCCCTCCACTCTTCCCAAAGTTTGGCTATGAGTCTTAGCATCTGCTTCAATATCCTGATGGGTAGAGTCTTTCATAGGCCCTGTGTGGTGGCTCCTGTCCTGTTCCCTGTATTCTCCTTCTTCCGATGTCCATCCTGTTTGCCTCTCTGAGTGAGGACTGAGCATCTTACTCAGGATCCTCCTTCTTGCTAGCTTCTTTAGGTGTACAGATTTTAGTATGTTTATTGTATGTCTAATATCCACTTATAAGTGAGTATATACCATGGGTGTCTTTCCGCTTCTGGGATACCTTACTCAGTTAGGTATCTATCTTTTCTAGTTCCCAACACTTGCCTGCAAATTTCGTGATTTCCTTGTTTTTAATTGCTGAGTAATATTCCATTGTGTAAATGTACCACAATTTTTGTATCTGTTCCTTAATTGAGGGACATCTGGGTTGTTTCCAGATTCTGGCTATTTTGAATAAAGCTGCTACGAACATGGTTGAGCAAATGTCCTTGTTGTATATTTGAGCATATTTTGTATATATGCCTAGGAATGCTATAGCTGGATCTTGAGGAAACACTATTCCCAATTTTCTGCGAAAGTGCCAGATTGCTTTCCAAAGTGGTTGTACAAGTTTACATTCCTACCAGCAATGGAGGAAGGTTCCCCTTTTTCCACATCCTCTAAAGCATGTGTTGTCACTTGAGTTTTTGATCTTAGCCATTCTGATGGGTGTAAAGTGAAATCTCAGGGTCGTTTTGATTTGCATTTCCTTGATGACTAAGGTCGTTGAGCATTACTTTAAATGTTTTTCTGTGCATTTCTTTTTTAAACATTTTTTAAAATTTATTTTATTTTGGGCTTATGAGTGTTTTGCCTGCATATATATCTGTGCACCATGGATGTGTTTGGTGCTTGCAGATTTCAGAAGATATCAGATTCCCCTTAACTGGAGTTTTGAATGGTTGCAAGCTACCATGCTGTAATTCCGTGCTAGGAACTAAACCCAGGTACCTTGAAAGGGAAATATGTGTTTTTAACTGGTGAGCCTTCTCTCCAGCCCTAAATCTCTTTTCTTACGTGACATGATGTATAAGCTCCCTGAAAGCAAACAATGGGACCTCCTGGATCTATACTGGGTCTGACCTTAGGCTTGTTTATTACAAATACCTGTGGTTGCTTGGTGAGTAAAACTGCAGTGCCATCTATATATCAGCCTTTCTTTATGAGGTTTTCCTGATTACTCCAAAGAGATTTTCTCACCCAATGTCTGGATCATGTTTAACATTCATTTCATCTTCCTAATCATGTCTACCTACATTAGAAAGTTAAGCCAACGCCTCTGAAAATTTTGGATTAATATTAATGATTGGATAATCAGCTTCTCTATAAAAGTAAAGAACAATAATTACTTGGAATGTCTGGAAGTCTCTCGGGGTCCCCCAAATTTGAATTTTGGAACTGGGGTTAGAGATGGTTGTGAACTACCATGTAAATCCTGGGAACAGAATCTAGGTTCTCTGGAAAAGCAGCCAGTGCTATTAATCACCAAGCCATCTCTCCAACCCACAAATTTGAATTTTGGGAGAGTGGGTAAGAGATGTTAAGAAAGTGATATCTTTTAATATTTTATTTTATTATCTTTATGTGTATAGGTGTTTGTTTGCAGGTGTGTATGGACCACATCCAGGCCTGGTTGGAAGAAAGCATCAAGTAACTGGAGTTACAGATGGTTGCAAACAGCCATCTGGGTGCTGAAAACAGAACCCTGGGTCCCTGCAAAAGCAGCTAGAGATTTTTCTTTTTTGAGACAAGGTTTCCTCTGTATAGCCTTGGCTGTCCTGGACTTGCTTTGTAGACCAGGCTGGCTCCTACCTCTGCCTCCCCAAGTGCTGGGATTACAGGAGTATGCCACCATGCCAGCTGGCAGCAAGGGCTTTTTACTACTGAGACTTTTCGAAAAGGCCCCATATTTAATCTTCAGCCTTGCTTCAATCCTATGTGATCTATGGGACTCACAATGTCACATATCTGGCTATAAGTTTGCATAGTTTTTCTGAAAAAAATTCCCATAACCCTATAATCTAATATTGTTTAGCATACTGTTTTATATCATGATTAAACCAAGCATTGGGGGTGTTTTCAAGAAATGTTACCCACTGAAATTTCTAGTTAGTATAGAAATAGTCTTACTAGAAAACCAAGTTCTGCAATATGATAAAGGTATGTCTTTTGCAATATGAAAAAGGTAGGGGTAAGGTCACCCCTACCGCCACTTGCCTTATAAAAGTGGTAGAATAAGACAACCAGGATATGGATATAGTTCAGTGTCTGTAGACATTGTGCATTGAGCACGCCCGCATATGCAAAGGCCCTGAGCACCATCCTTACTACCAAAATATAAATAATAGAAAAGAGCACCAGCGATGGTTCCTGATGGTTACCTATATGGCTGACTCATCTAGTTTTTATGCAAATACAAAGAATAGGCATGTTTCAAAGAGTAGGCATGCTTTTAGTATCCACTTTGCATATGGGGAGTAAGAGGTACAGAGAATTATTAAGAAATTCAACACAGGGCCCCCAACAACTTAAAGATGCAAGAGATTTAACCTCAAATTTACATAATGCTTCAGCTCTCATTCTAGACCCCACTGTAAATTGTGGGTCTTCTAAAACTAATCTTTTAAAAGGACAACTATAAATGGAAGCATTATAAAGACACAGACCAAAAATAACTGCTTGCATCAAATCGTCATAAGCAGTTTTTGAATCTCAAAGCTATTATTGTCATTCCTTGAAAAGACATGTCTGTACCAGATGAAACTGAGGACAAATTCAGTGTTAATATAATTTCATGTGGTTAATATGCAAGAGAGGTAAAGGAAGAACTTGTGTTTGACACTTCAAAAGATGTTGTTAGACTTTGCTACAGTGTCCTGTACTATTCACCAACAACTGCACTGGCTGTAAGAGCAAGTGGGCCACGAGCCAGCTGACTGCCTTCTCCAGTGCTTAACCTTCCCATAATAGAGTCCGAGTGAGTATTGCTGTGGCACATGTGGTGCTATGCCAGTATTCTCTTTCTACGCAGCACTGGGGTTTGGAAAGGATCGCATGTGTTTAGTATTGGTTTGCAGATGAGGAGGCATTTCCTTCTCGCAGAGCATTTTCTTTCTGTTGCAGTTTTCCCCATTCTCCTTTCCTCTTGCTTCTGTCCTTGTTTGTTTGTTTTGTTTTTCTAGACAGGGTTTCTCTAGGGAGCCTTGGCTGTCCCAGACTCACTTCGTAGACAAGGCTGGCCTCAAACTCACAGAGATCCGCCTGCCTCTGCCTCCCTGAGTGCTGGGATTACAGGTGCGTGCCACTGCGCCCTGCGCTTCTTTACTTTTTTTTTTTTTTTTGCCACCTTATCACTTTCTCAGTGTAAATAACGAGTCATGCTCAAAGAATAAGAACATTGTTGTAACTTTTGAAATCACTTGCCAAATTGTCTACTCAAACCACTTTACCAATTTCCAAAGAATTTAGTAATGGCTATCTGGAGCCTTACTATTTCTTTTTATAATTGTTAACAATCATTCATTGTAAATTTAAAATTAATGTAATAATAAATAATCTCCCATTAACAGACATTCTTTCCTCTGAGGCAAGACTTCTTTTAAGGTTTCCATTTAATATATATACACGTGTGTGTGTGTGTGTGAGTGTGTGTGAGTGTGTGTGTGTGTGTGTGTGTGTGTGTGATACTAAAGATGAGGGGGACTGTGTGTGGGGGTGGAGCTAAATTAAGGGAGAGAAAGGTGGGAACAAGAGGATAATGGGAGGGGTGAGAAACACAGATATGCTCTCTCATGGGAAGCTACCCTTCAACACACACACACACACACACACACACACACACACACAAAAGGCATGAAGGCAGAGAGAGGACTAGTTAGGGTGAAGGAAAAGACAGTAGGAGGGAAGAGATGGCAGGGGAAGGTACAGAATGAACAGAAGCAAAAACACTATGCAACACACGTGTGAAAATGTCACAGTGAAGCTAATTACCTTACGTGCTAACAGTCATAATAAAATGGTTTTACACCTTCTATGCTATTGGAGCAACATTCACACCCATGTTACTTTTCTTTTAGAGACAGACTACTCATCAGTTTATTTTCTACCATATCTGCCAAAGATACATGATGAAAATTGCTGTATCTGTCACATTACCTCCTGTTTGCTTTTCCCCTCAAGAAATCACACAGGTGCCTCAATTGAGGAAAAGAAATTCCCCTGGGCTAGCTTATTATTAAAAAAAATATTTTTTAAACTTTTTCTTTGTTTTTTTCTTTTTATAACCACAAGCTTAATTTGCATGTAGAGGTTCCTATTTTTGACTCTCAGTGTTACCCAATAGATACCACAATGTAACTGCTCCTGTCCACACTCACAGGAGAAAACCCCTGTGGTTCTGATTAGACAAAATAACACTAACCTACAAAGATCTTGTGTTCTTAGTTGCAGAATCCATCAATAGTTAGTATAGTTTTTTTTTTTTTAAGTTTCTTTATCTGTTCAGGCGTTTGGCCTGCATATATGACTCTGTACCACATTGGTACCTGTTGTCTGTAAAGAACCCATGAAGTTGGAATTATGGATGGTTGAGAGCTGCCATGTGGATTCTAGGAATTGAACTTGGATCCTTTGCGAGAGCAGCACATGGTCTTAATCACTGAGCATCTCTCCAGAAAAACCAGTGTATTCTTTTTTTGAAGTCAATTATGTATCCTTGAATTGTGAGGAAAATGCATTTTACTATATTCTTGGTTTAATAGTTATGGGATCTGATTAGTTCATTTGACACAAACCTTGGGCTTGAGATTTAAAGAAGTAAAATGATGTGGCTAGGGAGATGGTTAAGAGCATTCATATTCTTGCAGAGGACCCAGGTTCGGTTCCCAGCACCCATATGGAAGCTCACAACAATTTGCAACACCAGGTTCTGAGGATCTGTGGTTCTGGCTTCTGTGGGCACCAGGCATATGAGCTGCATATAACATACATGTAGGCAAAATACCTATATATTTTTTAGAAAAAGCAAATAGAGTACAGTATATTTAAGTCAATACACATGAAGAAAATTTCTCTATGACACGCCATCACAGTTACTTCAGGATAATGGACTCAAAGGTTGCCTCACTGGAGAGAAAATTTGAGTTTGGAGGGGCTGAGAGATGGGAAACTTACTCCATCAGTTTTCATATGTAGAACCTGAGAGTGTAAATCAGCTAAGGTCACAACTAGCTAGTGATGTAGAAAATTCAAGTGACTCTACAACCTGCTTCTTAGCTCAGATTTAGTCTTTTGCTCTCCTTGAACTTTGATTTAATATTTTCCTCAAAAGAAGAGTCAGACGTGTAAGAGAAGGCATGGCGAGGGTCTTAAAAATGTGTGACAGCGATAGGTAAGAGGGCCAGTTACAACCTCGGTGACAGCAGTAGCCTCTAGTTTATTTGAAGTGACAGTCATAGATAATATTTGGTACATTTTTGTATTCCCAGCGCTGAGGATGCTGAGGCAGGAATTGCTCTAGTTCAAGGCCAGAGTGCAGGACTTAGTAAAAACTCTGTGCATCTTCAGATTTTCCCACAAAGGACAGACTTGCAACAGACCTGGTATTTACTGAGCGTTGCTTTGTACCTGGGATGGCTCTAGTTACTTCATGTAATAAGCCAATTAATCTTTGCAGTACTACTGAGCAGGGCAGACGATTACTGGTCTCATTTTACAAATAAAAACAAGGAAGCACAGGGTTGTCGTGACTTTTCTGTTTATTTAATTGGTTAGCTTTTATTTTTTATGGTACTAATGTTCACACTCAAGTCCTCACAATCTGACAGTGAGACACACCCTCTAAGTTTATTGAAAGTGTCAGAATGGCAGGAAAACTTAAAGTGATATGTTCCCAGGGTTACAAATCAATCTCTTATAGACTTATCCATATGTTGTATGTATAGAGGATTTTCCTACATGTGTGTATACATACCACATACAAAGCTGGTGCCCACAGAGGTCAGAAGAGGGTGTCAGGGTCAGGTACCCCGGAACTGGATCTACAGACAATTGAGAATTACTATGTTGGTGTTGGGAATTTAACCTGGGTCCTCTAGAAGCAAGCGTTCTTTACCTCTGAGCCATCTCTGCAGCTTTTACGCATCTCTTGATCTTAAGACTATCAAACACAGACGGAAGACTTTCAGGAAGATGGAAAATGAGGCAGAGATAGGTTTCAATGGTTTCTTTATTGGTACCTGGTCACTGAAAAGAGTAGCCACCTCAGCTGAATTGTGCCTCAAATTGGAAATTTTTCATTGTCACTCAGGTGTTGTGTCCTAGGAGAGTGACGAATCTAGCGAGCCCAGCTCCTGACATTTCAGTTGGTCCGTATTGCTTTCTCCTGGCAATGTGAACTTTCAATATGGCTTTCTGTAGGTTAAATCATGCACAATAAAGAATTTGTGTTCTGTGCAGGGAAAGCCATATCTATCTGCTAGAGAACAGGTATTTCTAGCCAACATTCTCCCTTACCAATAGAAAACAACATTACATTAAACCCTACATACCTTATCAATGATGAATTTAGTCTGGTTTTCATTAAAGTGAAACAATGTCTATGTAACTATTGCTATAAAGTAATTTAAAAGGTCATGAAAAATAGACACAAATATAGTCCATAACCAAGTGGATAATAGAAAATTGAATTTTTGGCCAAAAGTATGAGCTAAGTTACCAGTCAGGCTTGGCCTAACAATGGGATAAAATTTAGCTAACGTTCAAAGGCCACAGTACCTCAGACACTTATGTCTGTTCTTAGAAAGATTTTCCACAGCACAAGTTGATTAGAATTTCTTACCACCTAGATCTTCCCATCGACCCAGTAAAGTTGTATGTTTCATGCTCCAAAGGGCTGGACCTGCACATGTGACTACAGGGGTAATTTGGACTGATTTGGTCGGTCAAGAGAAAAATAATAGTTCCCATGGCTCTGGATGCTTCTGATGTGAGGACGCAGGGGACAGAGTGGTGCTGGCTGAGCTTGAGGCTGAGTTTGTGAAGCAGAACTGAGAAAAGGCCTGGAAGGATCAAAGCGCAAGAAGGGGTGTCAGAAGATGGCAGAGACACAGAAGGGCTATTTGTGAAGCTAGATGGCAACATGGCATGAGGTCACTGTGCTCTAACTTTAGAATGTTGTCAGTGCCTCCAAAGAAACTTGATGCCTGCTGGCCAGGGTGTCTGCCCTGCTCCCTCACATGCCCAGACCGTTCCTTGACAAGCAGTCATCAGCTCTTTCCCTGTGCATCAGACCAGGGTGGGCACACCAGCACATTGTAGCAGCACAGTAATGTAATATTTCATTTTTCTTATTCGCTACTTGTACCCAGTATATGTTTTCAAGGCTCACACGGTTTGTGGTATGTATTTACAATCTTTTCTTGTTTTCCTGTTTTTTTTGTTTGTTTGTTTTTGTTGTTGTTATTGTTTCTTTGTCTCTTTTAGACAGGGTCTCAGGTAGCCCAGGATGACCTTGAACTACTGGCTTTCTTTATAGGCATACAACAGCAGGTCCATCTAATTCCTTTTTACTGGTAAGTATTCTCTTATATGGATATACACTATGTTTCATATCCATTAATTGATAGGCATTGGAGTTGTTTCCACTTTGCTCCATAGGAATGAAACTATTGTGAGCACGGTTGTACCCATTTTTGTGTGTGTGTATGTCACTCTTTGTGAGTACATAGGAGTTTCTGAGTCATCCAGTGATCCCATTTTCACACTGGACAATCAACTATCTTACTGTTTTCTAAAGTGGTAGAGTTCATGGAAGTTGTCTGCTTTGCTGTTACACATTTGTTCATGGTAGTGCCTTCAGGTGCTTTTTATTTCTCAAAGGTTTGTAGTTACAATCTCTCATTCCCCACCTTAGTAATTCCTTTTTTTTTTTTTAAGAAAAAATTTTTCTAGTTATACTGATATTTTTATATACTGTTTTTCTAGTCTGTTAAGTTTATTTCTATTTAGTTCTGGATTTAATTTGCTGCTCTGTTTTCCAGTTTTCTTTTCTCCTCTCCTCCTGCTCCTCCTCTGTCCTTCAAATTTCCTGTAGTCCAGGCTGACCTCAAACTCAGTACGCAGCTCAGGATGATCTATAATGCTGCTTCTCTTACTTCTATCTCCAAGGGCTGGGGTTAAAGCTGTACACTACCACATCTATCATTTCTTTCTTCTAGGTTCTCTCTCTCTCAAAATAATAATAAAAAATGGTCAAGGAACTTGAGGGAAAAGGGCAAAAAGATAACAAGAGCCATAAGAACAGGAAGTCTGCTATAAAATCAAGTCTTCTGGAGATGACAGGGAAGGTGCACCTATTATACCTCAGCAATACGCCCGCCTAAACAGGACCTGAACAAGGACAACACCAGTGAACAAGCTATTGTGAAAGGGGGAAAAATCTCATGAGGCCCTCATGACACAAAGACTACAGGCAACTGGGGACTGCTGAGGGAGGGAGAATTAGTAGTCCCCGGGGATAGGCCCCTATTTTGTTAGCCAGTTCTAAGTGGCCATCCCCCAAATCATTCATATATGTACAAGCAACACTAATGGATTCCCAAGGTTATATATATATGTCTATGCATTTATACATATATGTGGTAATAATGACAAAGAAATAAGCAAAGACAGACATGGTGGTGTACACTTGTAATCCCAGCACTCAGGGAGGCAGAGACAGAGACAGGCATTCTTTGTGAGTTAGAGGCCAGCCTGGTCTACAAAGCAAGTCAAGGATAGCCAAGGCTACACAGAGAAACCCTGTCTCAAAAACAAAAAACAAAACAAAACAAAAAAAAAATGCAAGCAAGCAAGAAAGAAAAAAAAATTGAAAGGGAGCAAGGAAGCAAGGAAGGCATTTATGGAAAAGAGAAGGAGAGGAAAAGTGAAGGGGAGGATGATGTAATTATATTTTAATTAAAAAATTTAAAAATACAATAAAAGATCTGTTTTAAAATTATTTTGAGCCAGTGTACATCAGTGGCTAGCCTGGACTAGCTATACAAACCAGGCTACCTCAAACTCACAGAGACCCACCTGTTCTGTTTCCCACATGCTGGGATTAAAGGCATGTACAACTACACCCAGTTTTATTACAGTAATTAAGAAAAGTGTGTGTGTGTGTGTGTGTGTATGTGTGTGTGTGTGTGTATGTGTGTTTTTCTGAATGTGACTTCATTGCCTAATGAGGCCAAATAGGCCTTGGATGCCCTGGAGTTGGAGGTACAGGCTGCTGGGAGCCACCTGATGTTCATGCTGAGAATCAAGTGAGGGTCCTCCAGAGGAACAGTTCACGATTTTAGCCACTAAGCACTTCTCCAGCCCCCTTTGCTAACTCAGGCACAAGTTTAGTTCACTGAATTGGTATTTGAGATTTTTTTCCTCTTCAGACACTGTACATTTATGAGAACTCTGTGAGTTGCCTCGCAGAAGGTAAAACAGTGAGTCAAATAATAGAGAAGCTAACTCAGGCACACTTCCACTGGAGAAGTCTTACAGAGGTTGTTAACTATAGGATTACCCTAGTGTAGGGTTAAGGGATGGTTAACAATTGTTTTTAGTTACTAGTTGAAGGTTAGTCTTGGGAGGTGTTAACTACCTGGCTATTCTGGCTTTCTCTGTAATCCAGGGGCCAGAAAGAATTAGAAGTCAGGACTCTCACGGCTGAAGCAGTGATTCAGTTGTTAAGATTAGTGGCTGCTCTACCCGAAGACTGGGTTCTAGTCCAAGCATCCACACGGTGGCTCACAGGGGTATGAAACTCCAGTTCTGTGGGACCCAATGCCCTCTTCTTACCTCTGTGGGCACCATGCACGTGTGAGGTAGGTATACACACATGTGGGCAAAACACGCATGCCCATAAGGAAAAATAAATCAATAAATCTTAAGAAAAAAATGTAAATCTTAAGAAAATAGGGATCCCTCAGAAACGGAGAGGGGCAAGGTGTCTCGTGCACGGGCTGAGAGCATCTGCTGCCGCAATCAAGTGTCCTGTTTTCTTAGGAGCAAGTGTATAAGGCACAGTAGTTTGTTGCTCATTTTTCAGTGCGTGGGGGCGTGTCTCAGCATTTGTCAGCTCATTGCTTCTTTAATAATCCCTAAAGGAGGAGCTGGGGCAATGGCTCAGTGAGGGAAGCCACAGACAGACTGAGTGTGGTAGCTAGTCTGTGGCTCTAGCACTGGATGGCCATGTGGGGAGGAGGAGACAGGAGGATTCTGGGGACTTGCTGGTCAGCTAGTCTTACTTCAGGCTCAGTGAAGAAAACCTGTCTCAAAAAGAAAGAAAGAAAGAAAGAAAGAAAGAAAGAAAGAAAGAAAGAAA
>NW_026592682.1:0-12511 GCF_907164565.1 Psammomys obesus | reverse complement strand
AGAAGAAGAAGAAGAAGAAGAAGAAGAAGAAGAAGAAGAAGAAGAAGAAGAAGAAGAAGAAGAAAGAGATCTGTAAGAGTAGAGCAACAGTAAATTAGAGGGTAAAAACCACTTTGCACGTGGAAGGGAAACAAGGGCATAGTCCTTAAGCCTCATGGCAGATCTAGAAATGACAGAGACACAGACAGACAAACTCTAGGGTCAAAAGCTGACTCCAGGTCCTGGAGATATGGTCTTGTTTGTCTTCTCTGAGCATCTCAACCTACACCCCATGAACATCTGTGTCTCCCTCTCTTGAATATGCTGGTCACCTTGCAATAGCTGGGTGCAAGCTCCCATCTGAGCTCTTTCAACCTGAGAACAAACCTGCTGCTTCCTCTGTTGATGAGGGCTGCTCTTCTCCATCCATCTCTCTCTGCTGTCTTTCTTTCTTGCCCTCTGGATGTTCGCGTTAAAGATAGAGGAAAGGGCAGCAAGGGGTGGTGTGGCAGCTCCCACACTGCCCTGTCTCTTCTATACTTTCTGCAGTCTCCCGCTCTGGGCTTCCTTACATTTCCCATGAGTTATTGTTACTACTACCTTCATTTTGTATGCATTTTTGGAGATAATTTCCTAAATGGTTTCTATCACCAGTCATAAATAGTGCAGATTAATCTTTATAATTTTAATTGAAAATTTAATATATGCACAAGCAAAGAAAAAGTTAAAAAAAAAAAAACCAGCAGAGGGCATATTCATACCCCATACTCTAAGAAGTGTCCTGTTGCTTTTAGTCTCTGTTCAGCACTTTCTGGAAGGAACTCTACTTTCTGGGTAAAGCAAAGAGTTTACTTAGCTCTTTAGGGATTCTCATTGTGGTTAGTTAAATCCGACAAGTATTGTACCCTGGCCCTGGAATAGGAAAACTTAGAGGTTCTTAGTTCTTGTAGAATGACACAGATTGGTCTCCTTTGCTTTCATTCTGTCTGCCTTTTTGCCACAACTCAGAGTCTAAGGCCTTTCACACCTTCCCTGGCCACTCTGTTCTACCACTTATTATTCTAGTTCCAACCACATTTGTATTATGTGGCTTATCTTTGTTCAAGAAGCAATTGCTGCAATACTTGCTGTAGGCAAGGAAGGTCAATTTCCCTTCCCTTCCCTTCCCTTCCCTTCCCTTCCCTTCCCTTCCCTTCCCTTCCCTTTCCTTCCCTTCTTATTTCTTCTTCTTTATAGATCCATAGTACAAGAGATGGTGCCATTCAGACTCGGGGGTGGGTCTTAGTTCCACAGTTAAACCTCTTTGACAACAACCTCAAAGACACCCCCCCCCACCTAGAAGTAGTCTCCTAGGTGACTCTAAATCCAATCAAGTTGACAGTGAAGACTGATCACCACAGAGGGTAAGTGGATCCTCAGCCATTCAATGAAGTAAAATGGCCTGAGGCAGAATCCAGTGTAGTCTCCACAGGCATGGAGCTTCTGGTGAGAGTCAAGAAGAAAAGGAGGATGGGACAGGAGAAAGATTTTATCTCAGTGACCCTCAAGAGAAGTAAACAGAGAGTAATAAAAATATGTGATTGATGGATTGATTGATTGATTGATTGATTGATTGATTGATTTTGTTATCAACAAACTAGGAGAAATGAGTAAATGGTCAACATCTATTTTGATTTCAAATCCCTTTACCAAATCACGTGTTGGAGTGAGCTGAACAAACAGTACCCTAAGGATTCATGCTTTGACAAGCTCAGGGCTGAGTAGCTGCTTCAGAGTTAAGGTCTTTCTGACCTTATCTTGTTTCTCTGCCAAGGAATTGGGTGGCTCTCTGAAATTCCCTTATCTCACCAAAGGCAGACATGCAATGGTCCTGACCCTTCCCTGGGAATCTTGGCAAGGATCATGAAAGAAGAAAGATGATTAAGCAAGATCTCACCCCAAGACCCTGTCCTCAGGAATAGAGCCCATTTTGCTAGTGAGGAAGCCAGAAGATGTGAACCCCATCTTCACAGCAAGATACCTTAATCTGCTTCCGGCTTCCTTTGTTCCAGGTTGCAACCATCTGGGGCACCTCAAAGGCCTCCCCTCTAGCTGTTTTTGTCTTTGCAGCTCTGGGTGGTGTCTGAACCCCACTGCCTAGCCTTCCAGGCCATCACACTTTGTACCTGGGTTCAGGAGCCAGTTCTGTCCCTTTCTCTTCTATAAATCTGCCCACCTGATCCTCTCAGCAAATGAGCAGATACCTTTGGTTTCATGCACTGTGCTGTGGCTTCTGAGACCCTCCAATACACTGTAGTGATCCTGCAGCAGGGGAAGAGCAGTGTGGGATAGGATGGAGGCTGGAAGCTC
Organism: Psammomys obesus; assembly: GCF_907164565.1. NCBI lineage: Eukaryota > Metazoa > Chordata > Mammalia > Rodentia > Muridae > Psammomys > Psammomys obesus. The sequence continues at coordinate 10,183 of NW_026592682.1, read as the reverse complement.
TTTCTTCTCACTGATCTATAAAACCAGCTGTGGAGGAAATGGCAGAACAGCCTCTGGTCACACCCTTCACCTTAGAGTCTAATGCACTGCTCAGGTAAAATGGAGAGTAGAGGGAGTATAAAGATCATACAAGCCAGAGAGATTGAGGAGGCTACTACAAACAACATCTTCTGGACACAACATGCAATGCCATTCAGGAGCTCCCTGCAGCCATGGTTATCTGTACAAGTCCTTCACCAAAGGAGACTGTCAGCCTTTTGTCATGGAAGGGAGAGGAGTTCTGAAAGCTCCACTCCTCTTTGGGAGATAGTGACAATTAATGGCAGCTGGGGAAGGGAGTGTGGATTATCTGGAAGGAGAAGGGCTCAGTGATAGCAGGAGGGGAAAACAAGATAAGGGCCATTGGCAGAAAGGACTACAAGTCATTATGAACATGGACAAAACTATGAATAAAAATAAGCAAACTGTGACTTTTCAAAAGATGGGTGAAATCAACTTGGGGTGTGGACACTTTCTCAGGGTTCTTTTTATTTTGGGTTCATGATAAGTGAGAGTAGTTTTGCCCTAGTTACCCTTACAGCTCAAGAAAATGCTGGCCTGCAAGAAGAATGAGGCAGGTGGAGGAAGGAAGGTGGTGGAGGAAGAAGGTGGGAATAGGGGCCTCTCTGCTCCTTGTTCTGCTTAGTAGATTTAGCAGAGCACCATGGAGAACTCTCTGGAAGTGTATGCCCTCCAGTATGGCCCCTGGGTCTACAGATGGCAGCACCGCCCACCCGCCTCTGGAAGCTCATGCATTCAGTCTATCCCTTCCCAGGTCAGGGTCTCTAGAGAATCCTGTGCCTTGCAGGCTCAAAGCCACCTTGTCAGGAACACCCCCTTCTAAGCAGCGCTTTGTGGATGATTCTAGATTCCAAGCACCCACTATGGGTAGAGGATTACAGACTCAGCTTACAAACCTCCAACCCATACCCACTGTACCCCCTTTCCCTGCAAGACACAGGATGCTTTGTACACCCTCAGTGTTCTTTTCCAGTGTTGTCTGGTCAGTGTGGCCACTTGGCAAAATGTGGCAGGGCTTAGGCCAAGATGCCATGTATAAGTCCAGGGGCTCTGAAAAATCCCAACCTTTAAAATCCTCTCTGAGATGGGGATTTAATTAAGCGCTGCGCTTGAAACTGGTTCAAATTAGTTATCCATTTCTGACTGTTGTTTCCCACGTGAACACATGCACTAACAACGTGGAACATACCATGCTTCTAGCATGCTAACATAAAATACTCTTATACTATTTAGTGTTTTTTTAAAAAGTAAATAAATGGAACGACCGCCCTTAAGTTGGTAAACCAGTTCCAGCCACCATAAAGTCTTAAAAAGCCAGGCGTCTTCTAAAACTCCTTTATGAGCACACATGGAGAAACTGCTGCAAATGTTATTGTTTGTGAATAAAATGTAAATTAGGGCTTTTGTGTTCACCTGTGAGTTTTTCTCCAAAGCCAGCGATCGCATTTGAAAACTGCAATTCTCAACAGAAAGAGAAAAGTTCAGTGCTGATTGCTGGATATTTGGACCTCCCAGTGCAAACATTAACTGGCTGAGAGGCCCTCTGGAACGTAATGAAGGGAACAATGTTGGGCTAAGAGCCAAAGCCCGCAACACTGGCGCCTGGAACCGAGGGATTTGCCTCCTGGTAATAGGAGCTGAGCGCGGCCCGGCACTTCTGTTAGACTGGAAATGACATACTGTGATCCTTGACTTAGCCAAAGGGATTTTAAATGGAGGGGAGAGCTGGCAAGACACAATCTCCTGCACTTTTCAGTGTTTTCTAAAACAAGCAGAGGAAATTGGGAGAAAAGAACGAGTCTATTACATCTGATCCAGTTTGGGTTGAGAGTGGAGCTTTTTAACTGCTGTTATTATTTTTTTTTTCCGGTTCTTTCTCATCGTGCCCCACCACCCAGCAAGCACAGACATAAAGCAGAAACTCGAGCCGGCTTTCATTCAAGCAGAAGGGCACCCCAACATCGCGTTATTGACAGGAGTTCTGAAAACCCTGACAGCTGCAGAAATTGTGCTGTTGAAGCTCAATTCCCCGGAGTTGGGAATAATATACTGATGGTATTAATTCTGTTTGGAATTGTTAAAATAAGAAAAGGTTACAGGGCTGAGGAAGGGACCTGCCTTTTCTTTCCTCGAACAAAGGCATACCTTGTGTCTTCCCTGGTGTCCTTGGAATGTCATTTCCAACCTTCTGAAACTGTATCTGATTATCCATGTGGCAATTAATCATAATTAAGCAGGCCTGAGGTTTGGAGAGGTACAAAGGAGGTGGCTAAGAGCTAGCTGGCTCTGGTTCTTAACAGCCCCCTTTTCCATTGGCCCAAGCAACCTCTGCTTCAGGAGCCCAAAGAAAAGGTGGCATGGGAAAATGAGGTGAGAGGGACACCCTGCACACAATTTCCAGGGGTGGGGTGCTCAGGGCAGATCACAGGCTTCCTTCTTGTCCTTTCCCTGAGTGATCACCATTCCTTCCAGGTTGCAGCGTGCTGGAAGCCAGGTAACGAATTCCTTTTTTAATGCCAAGTGATTTGGAGCCATTCATACAAGCCAGATTTTTCCCATTTATTACAGGAAAACATTCAATCATTATACGCTGGCACAGGATCAGGGGCACATGGAATTCTCTTCTGCCCGCTCCACCCCCAATGAGCATTTTAAAAGCTTAGCAAGCCCAGAATGCCGTCTTATTAAAAATTTTTATATATTTATAATTAAAATACAGGGCTGGCATTCGAATCGTTTTAACAGATGTAATCGGACACGCAAGGCTTTCCCGAGCCCAGGTCAGGCGAGAAACAATGGCTGCTTTAACTCTAGCCTCGGCTCAGGTTTCTGTTTGCACATGGGCCCAATTTGTACCATTTATGATTAGGTTTAAGTGAGTTGATGTGCGATTTACTTAGGAGAATTGCCATTTCAGAATATATTACGATAGTCCCCATACAGCCGTGTGGCCAAAGCTTGTCCTGCCTGCAACTGGACTTTTGCTTTGCTGACTGTGGGCTTTCATCATGACAGGCAGCCCCTGCCCTCTGGCTGGGTTTTTCCTTGGCATACAAAGTACTGGGCCATTGTTTAAACAGAGGGTGCTATGACACTAATGGCTGGCCCTGAGACCTACGCATACCTCGCCAGTGCTGAGAAGTGAAGTCCAACTAAGACTCTAGTCTCTCTTAGCCTGTTCCCTCTCTTGATATACACAGAAGGCAGGGTCTCAAGAGAGCCCTTGAATTCAAGGCTTCTGGGGACAACGCCTGCTATCCTGCAGGAGAAGAAAGGCCCATCCCAGAGGGTAGAGGGTTTGCTTGCCACAATTTTTCCACTGTCCTTGGAGGTACATTAAACTTGGGGGCCTTTTAATATCCCAGTGTAAACAAGTGGCAAGTGTCCTGCACTCCCTTTGTGATAAGCAAATCACCTGTGTTAGATTTTACTGTAAGAGGCGATGAGCTCAATGACCTGTCCCTAGGGAGTATATCTCTCCTGCAAGGGGTGACATTCCCATCCCAGTGCCCCTCTGTAAGAAGATTCCCTTCGTCAGGATCTCAGTAGCAACTGACCCTCACCCCCAACCCCAACAACCCTGTCACTTTTAGTGTCCCTTGGTTCTCCTGTGTACACAGATGTGCCAGTGTTTCACGGACCACTGTATAAAGGCCCTCTGGTCTGGGTGCCAAGACTCCAGGTGTCCTGAGGGGTATCCTCATTCCTTGACCCCCCGCAGACACACATGCCTTCAGAGGTTCCCTGGGCACATTCATTATGCTCCAGATCTCTAAGCAGCTGTGGCCTTCCCCAGGTTTCTAAACTTCTCACTGATCTTGAGCCCTAGGGGTAGCTAAACTTCACTTTGGCTTTTGTATGTATTTCTAGAAGGATAACCAATTTTATTTCTTTTACCGGATGAGGGGAAGTGCGCATCCTTACCCCCACTGGTTGACAGACTCTGCGCTTTGATTTTGTCAAGAGGTATTCTCAGGCCAGCTAAGGCCAGGCTTTGGGGGTCTCCAAAGAATAGTTCTCAGTTATTCCATAGTAGATTACCTTCCATTCTTGGGTAAGGATTCTGCAGTGATTAAAATGCTAGACTGGATTTAAGCTAGACTGTACTCAAGAAGACAGATGCCAGGTGCTACCTCCCTTGTCTGCCATTGCCTTCCTCACACCAGAGGTGATCCCATAATATGCAGATTCCCTGATCCCACTTTCCCACTTTTGAGCCCATCACCCTCCTCGAATGCTGGGCACAGGTGCCTCCTGGGGGAAGGAGGTGGGTATTAAGGCTTGGGAACATGAAACCTGCCTTCACTGGATGAAAGCCTCGCTCTCTAGCCATCACTTCTTCCCATTTGTATCTGGTTTGACACGTGACCAGCAGCTGGAAATCCCATAAAGAGAAATTAATAACTGCAATTCCAGTGCCTTCCAAAAGAAACAGTTGTGGGAGGAGAAAGAGAAAATAGACACCTGGCTTATTCACAGGGCTCCCCTACTTCCCAAGACTGGGAGGATACTCACAGTCTGAAGGACAGATAAGACAAACAATGGAAAGGATGGAGGGTCACAGCGCTTTAAAAGGGGCTTGGGGATCTGGTTATTACCACAGACCTCCGGAAACCAAGTTATTACGTTGTAGATTTAACAGCACTATACAAACGATGGCCTTAAGAGATGGTTTGAATGAGAAACGTCTACTATAGATTCCTGTATTTGAACACTTGGCCTCCCAGATGGTGGCACTGTTGGGGAGGTTTAGGAAGTACAGCCTGGCTGCAGGAAGTCCACCACTTACAGTGGGTTTTGAATGTTCATAGCCTCTCCTCACTTCCTATTTACTCTCTCTGCTTCATGCTTGTGGTTAAGATGTGACCTCTCCAAATCCTGCTGCCTGCTGCCATACCTCTCACCATGATAGACTATCATTCCTCTGGAACCATGACACAAAATAAACTCTTCATAAGCCCCTTTGGTCCCAACAACAAAAAAGTGACTAACAGACCCTATCAGGGCCATCTGCTTGGAAGCTTGGGCACACAGAACCATGGACCCCAGGTCCCCACGCCTGGTACCTGAGAATGAGCAGGGTTACGTGTGACTGAAGAGATGCTATAAAAGTGAATAAAGTCATGAATAAATGTGCCCCATGCTATTTTGTGCTTGACCCCAGGGACCAGCCTCTAACCAGAGGATCCAAGGATCCCGGTATGAGTCAAATTGTCCATTCTTAATTCATAAGTGAGGATGAGCGAGAGGCTAAGCAATCACTATTTTTATCAAAAATGTGACTTCCCAAATAAAAGACTCCACCCTAGCCTAGATGGCCCATGCCTTTCCACCCTAGGCTCTCTAGGAAGCAAACGTAGAAACAGGGGTTTGGGCTTGGTTGTTGGTTAGCCATTGAGTTCTCCTCCCTATAGATTGAGGACATTCTGCTCTCAGGAACAGAGACAAAGAGGGTCACCTCTGCTGCTTTTGAAGCCTAGAGCTTTCTGCCTTTCCTATCTAGGATGAGACTCAGCACACTGTACAGAAATCAGGATGGGGGCCAAGAACTCTCAGAAGGATCTGGCTTTGACATGGGGAGTATGTGAGTCTGCCTGACATTTCCTTAAAGGTTGTCTGAGTTGATATCAGGACTAGAAGGCTGCTTAATAGAAGCCCTCTCTTCTTGAGAGCCCAGTGTTATTAGAACAGGTTTTGAGGTCAGTCCACTGCCACCTTCACTCAGCCCCATTTCTTAACAGAAGCTATTTATGAAAAGGTTATATGGAAGCCTTTCAGGAACACACCCTTTTGGTAACCATGCTCCTCTCAGGTATGGTTACCAAAGTTCATTAAACTTTGCCAAGCCTAACTTGCTGCACCTGAATCTCCTCAGGCACTGGAGTTAGAGTTGGTGCTGTCTTCACCTCATTCATTCATCAGATGCCCAGAGAGCCTGGTCCATACAGTAGCCTGAATGACACATACAGTATATGAGCCTCCAAGGGTGGGAAGATTACATCCCCACGAAACAGAGTGACCTGACCCTTTTGAGTGGCAGAGACCTATCGGACATGATGTCCAGAGCTGATTAGTTGGAGGCACTGAGACCCTCAAGGCTTACCTAAGACCTGAGACCTGGGAGGAAGAAGTCCAGTCCAGTGCCTAGCTAGTATCTGTTATGTTCTCCTACTCCACGGGATGGAGAAAATTTCACTGGTTCCCACAGTGACTTTTATGAGTTTTATCTACTTGTTTTTCTGTACCAGCTGGAAACTTTTAGATTATCGGCATTAAATTTAAATAAAATATATCTAACATGATTGCAGAGAAGAAATATATTATCAGCAGGGTCAGAATTAGCAAAAATTATTGGGAGAGCCAAGCAAGATGTGGTTGGAGAGACATGAGATTGCATTGGGGCCCCATTTTTCTCTTCATCAATTGCTTCCCTTCTTGCAGTTTTAGTTTTAGAGTTACTATATATGTGAGTGTTTTGCCTACACATATATATGTGTATCATGTGCATGCCTGATGCCTGAGGAAGTCAGAAGAGGCTTTCAGATTCCCTGTAGCTAAAACTGATGAACCACTATGTAGGTGCTGGTAACCAAACCTGGGTTTTCTGCAAGAGCAGCAGGTGCTCTTTACTGCTGAGCTATCTCAAAGCCTCCATTCTTCCAATATTTTTCTGGGGAGGCCCTAGGGGGAAACAGGATCTCATTTAACCGCGTTTGGCATTTAGCTCTGGAGTTCACTGTATAGCTGGAGATAACCTTGAACATCCGATGCTCCTGCCTCTACCTCTCAAGTACTGAGATGACCAGAATGTAATACCACACAGTTTATGCCGTGCTGGGGTTAGAGCCCAGGGTTTTTACATGCCAGTTGATGTAACCTGGAGTGACACTCATTGACATCTCTCATGGGAATTACCAGAGAGACAGTGCAGAGTGTCCTGGAGAAGGTAGAACATCCCCTAGGAGGTCTTTGCTATGGAGTCTTGGCAGGTTCTTTGTTTTGATGTCTGTCCAGTCTGGTTATTCCTTTTTCAGCCTCTGAGACAAGGCCTGTTATGAGTCCTGGTGCTTCTTCCCTGGGTGCCCATGCCAGAAAGGATGAAAGTAGGAGAGAAAGGGCCACAGCCACGGTCCCGTGCCAGGCTCCAGTGCACCCAGCAAGGGCAACTTCTGGTTGTAGCACTTGTGCCATGACAGAAGACTGGACGTTTAGCTTTCATATGTTTTCAATCAGAAGACCAGAATTTTGTTTTTTGTCCTTCCTTTTCCCCCTGAAAGTTTCTAGCATATGGTAACATGGACCTACTGTCCCTCTACCAGGGGTCCCACTTGAGGTCATGATTTGCATCATTACAAAATAGCTATAAGTGCAGATCAACGCATTTGTAGATAAAATACTAGGTCACAATGTCAAAAGATTGGACATTTCCAGCAGACTTTGAACAAATAGGGCTTTTTGTCTAGAAAGAGAGAAAAAAATGAAAACTTTGATTGTTTCAGTAAAAAGACAGAAATATTTTGAAACTGCCCAGAAGTAATTGTGGACACCATGTTGATCTGATCACATTGGGCACGGAGTTTTCAACATAGACACACACTTCTTACACAAGCCCATGCTCTGTAATGGGTTCTGTGACGCTGTAATTTTGTCCTGAATATGTGAATTGCTTTGCTATTTTGAGAGTTGCGGCACAGTGCAGGTTCCCTTGATGGCTGATATATTGCACCTGGTGGTGGCCATCTTGCCAAGTTTAGTTTCAAGTACAACAAGGGGTAACCTGGTTGCAACTCATGGGACCCAAAGAGCTCTGGGGTGGTAATCCTGCATTGTATGGGAAAGAAAGTACAAAACACATGCCAGGGAGGAGCCTGTTCCTCAGCCACCCATTCTTCACATTTTAGTCCAGGAACCTCTTGGGGATGCTCTGCAAGGGGAGGGGGCGGTGCATCTCTCTAAGCTCTGGAAACAGCTAAGACATTTTTTCTACAATGTTTGTTTCCCTCCCTTAATTTGTAGTGTGAAGTCAGCCTGGCAAGTTGTCTGGTTTGGTTTTCTGGATCAGAAGGCAGAGAGAGGAAATTGACTTGAGCTGGATGGAACTGGGGTTCATTTGCCGTTGGGCAATTTGGTGGCGGGACACAAGGGAAGCTCTCCGACTCGCAGAGTGCGTGCACTTTGCTTTGCAGAAGTTTAAACCTCAGGACTTAGGCTCAGCCAGGAGATGCTGGGAAGGGCAGGTCTAAGCCAGAGTTGGGACAGAGAGTGTAGGATGATGTTCCAGGGAAATGTAGAATCTAGATACAGCCCCTGGAGGAAGCCAGTGGGCTCCAGGAACACAAGGGGGAAGCCTTCCTATTGACTTGGGACGATGTGCTACAGCCCAATTTTTCCTCTGTATTAGCTGAAGGTCTTCAAATGAGTCATTCTTTGGGAGAAATTCACAGACCTGCCAGGGAGAAGTGGGTGTGTAATGGCCACAGCACCTCTCTGGGAAAGGACATTTATTCCTTTGACCTTCACTGATAATTGCAGTGTCCTACAGACAGAACTGGCAGGTCCTATAGACAGGTTGGCCTGGAGCTACGTCCTCTTGTGCTGTGTGACCCTCAGTGGATCTCTGGTCTTGTTGGGTGACTCTTGAGAGTGTTACTGCCCACAGGAGAGATGAGATGGTCTCTGTGCACCGAGTCCCATCCATTTTTAGCTTAGAAAGTAAGTCTTAACTTTACCAGTGAGAATAGACTTAGGAGTGCAGCCCAGTTTTTTTGCTGGAGGTCACCTCCTTCCGCCTTAAGACAGAGTTCAGTGGTCATTTTGTTTGGCTGGATTTGTCTTTAAAAGGAAACATCTCATCAGCACAGATGCAGGTTCTCCATGTCCTTACATGTTTTCAAAATGCCCACAGTGGAAAGGCTGGATGTAAACCTCGATGCTCTAACTCTGCCTTTCCTCAGCACCGAGGGCTTACAAATGAGAAGCAGTTCAAAACCTAAACCCTCCCTGGGGAGGCTCAAATCAGGCAGTCTTTGGGATGCAAGTAAAAGGACTCAATCATCTGGACCAGAGGAGGCTCCACCTGATCAGCCACAGACTCTGCCATGTTGCTGGTAGTTGCTATATACTAGTAGACTCCAGATTCTTGGCTTTTCTTTCCTTCCCCTTATGCTTCATCTACTCTGTGCTTGCTCAAACCCACACTCCTGTCTCCACACAGTGCTAAAAATGATTCTCAGTCTCTCTCCCACCATCTACCATCAGTCTCTAGCAAAGAAAGCCAGCTCCTGGAAGGCCCTTGCTGGCTCTTCTTGGACACACTGGCCTGGTGGCTGCCCCTGGACCAGGCAGGCACCAATGCTGGGGTACTATAGTGTGCTGATGTATCAAGTCAGCTAAGGAGGAAGGGCCTGGCCCTGAGATGCCTGAAGTGTTGGGAGGAATGGCTCCCCTAGCAATCTGCCATCTCTAAAGCCTTTGGTAAGCTAGAGTCATGGAGATGTCTGTTTAGTCTTTGTCTTTCAGATTTTAAAACGTATCTTGATTTTGGTAATTTTTCACATGGAATAACATTAAAATCAATATAAATTTAAACTGATAGAGATGATTTGCTTCAAATGATTTTAGTGGGCTGACAAGGTAGTTTAGTTGGTGAAATAGTTGCTCTACAAGCTCTGGGAGGTTTCCCAGGGTCTCACTGGGGAAAAAAAGGTCATGGTGGCAAACACTTGTAATTCCAGAGCACAGAAGGGGAGATGGGTAGTTCCCTGGAGCCCCTGGCCAGCCAGATTAGCCAGAAAGATAACCTCCAAGCTCCAAGTGAGAGGCCCCAACATCCAAGATTGTCCTTTGGCCTCTACACACACAGCCCCTCAACCTCTGCTTGACAAGTGTACTGACTCACAGACACAGACATATCTCCTTTGCTCATAAATGTTCATGGTGATTTCTGCAATGCTCAGAGGCCATGGGGTGCTCAGTGATTCATCCTCACTGTGATGACGAAGGCTGCAGAGTGTAGAGTACCTTAAAAAGGGGTACTTGTAGGCAGTGTTCCAGTGTAATAAGTTGGGATGGTTGATGGGTTGATATTAAAGATGATGGATGACATGAGGTTGAGCAGTTAATA
>NW_026592681.1:0-39755 GCF_907164565.1 Psammomys obesus | reverse complement strand
ACCAGCCATAATGTTGAGCAATAGAGAGGAAGGAGTAGGAGGGAGAGGGAGGAGCCAGAAAACAGGAAGGTGGGAGGCAGAGGAGGAGAGAGGGGCAGACGAGAGCTGGGAGAACAGAGGCAGGGAGGAAGATCTTGGAATGACGTGGAGAGATGGACTGGACCTAATATAACATTAAAAGCAAGTATAATGTGGGAAACCTAAATGCTAGGAAACTATGTGGGCTTGGAGGTTTAGGATGGAGTAACTATCGCCCAGCATTGTGTTCTAGGTTAATTAAATAAATCATAGTCTCTGTGTGGTGATTGGGTTATACAGCTGTTTAGGATTAACAGCAGCGTTATTAAACGATAATTATTAGTAAGTATTAATCATTGCTTACAACAGTGTGTGTTGGCTTTTATTCCATTATAAGAACATGCCAGTCTGGTTCATTGGCATGCATCACTTGACTAACAGATATTGCTATCATATTTAGTTTGGGGATAGGAATAAAATTCTGCTAGAAAATTTATGTATGATTTTTTCCCTGTGGTCCTGTTTTCATTTTCAGTAAACTGTAAAGAGTGAAACTTCCAGTCACCATTAAGTTTATAGGATACTGCTGGCTTCCTAAAGTGATTACCATTGCACTGTCGGGTGTGGGGCTGAAACTCAGCAGTACAGTGCTTGTCCAGCAGCTGTGAGACCCTGATTTCACTCTTCAGAGTGGCAAAAAGATTGTTTTGATCAAAAATCACATCACCTTGTGCTGCTCTACTCAAGCCTATCTCTGTCTGATGTTCCTCACCTTCACCAACATTTAGTAGTGTCAGTTTTTCTAGTTTTGGCTGCTCTGGTGGGCACTCCATGGCATGTAAGCATGGATTTGATTTTCAGTGCTGTGGTGTCTCACAGAATGTAACATCTTCTCATGTGTCTATTGCTCATTTTTACATCTTCTTTTGTGTTTGTGATGCATTTATTACGTTTTGACTGTATTTTAAAAGCGGGTTATCTTTTACTTAGTGAATTTCAAGAGTCCTTTACGCATGGTGGAGACAAGATTTTGATGAATCTGCACGTCTATCAAAAATACTTTCCCCAGATAGTTGTAGCTTGCCTTTTCACTTTCTTAGTAGATTTTCCTGGTGTTACCGCTGCAGATTTTAATTTGGCGATGTTCAGTTTATGGATTAAAAAACAGATGATCTTTTTATGTAGTCCTAGCTAGCCTGTAATGTGAAACAGCAAGTTTCCTGCTGTTTCTAGGTGCTAGGATTACACCTGTGTGCCATGCCGGCTTCTGATGACTGTTTTGCCTAGAACCTTTCCACTCTCTCTTCTAAATTCTTCCCCGACTCAAGCTTGTGAAAATAGAAATTGTTCTTTTTTTTCTGACATTTCATAGGCTAAGCTTTTATATTTAGACCTGTAAGCCACCTCAAATTCTTTTTTTTTTTTTGGCATAAGAACTAGGAGTTGACTCTTTTTCTATGGTACTTTCCTGGCTGCCCCAACACCGCTAGATGAAAAAAAAATGAGACTTCCTTGCTGAATTTCTTTGGGCTTTTATCAAAAGTCACTTGACCATACATATGTAAGGCTACTCCCAAGTTTCTTACTGTGCCTCTTTGATCTGTTTATCTGCCTCTACATCAAAGCCATGCCAGCTCACTAGCTGCAGCTGACAGACCTTGATATCAGGGAGAGAGAATTCTTCCTGCCCCTTTTCATGATTGTTTCAGCCACCTAGATTATTTTGATTACGGTATAAGTGTCGGCAGTATCTTGTTAATGGTTCAGAAATGTGTCCTGGCACTTCAGTTTGTATTATGTTGAACATATAGATAGCTATGGAGGGGTTTCTTTGTAACCCTGAATTTAAAGTCCATGAACTGTGTTTCTCCACTTATTTAGCTGATAAAAATTTCTTTTAGAAATTGTCTTTTTAGTTTTCTGCATAGATATATAGCATGGGTCATAGTTGTTTTTTTTTTAAATTAAAACTATTCTTAAATGTTTTACTTTTTTCAATGCTAATGTCAATGGATCTGATCACTGGGTGGGGGAGTGTGTTCTCTCTGTGTGATTCTGAGCAGCATCTGCCCATTCTGTCCATCCTGTGATCTTCCTCAACCACATACCAGTTCTAGCAGGGCTTGTGACCCTTGTGGAATCCCAAGGTACTACCAGGTCAACATGGCAATATCTTTTAAAAGTCTGTGGCTTCTATTTCTTACCTTCATATTGCTCTATTTACTGGGACTGTTAAGAAGAAGTACATCACTTTACAACAGGCTTAGAGGGAAAACACTGGCAGTTTCAGCATAGGATAGGTGTGCTCCGTGGATGTGTGTTAGCTAATGGAGCACATCACTGCTCTTTATAGTCCAGGGGCTCTGTTTCATTCTTCAGCAATTGCTGTTGAGTTTCATCAAATGCTTTGGTCTGCGTATAACGAAATGGTCATTTCTCCCTTTATTTTTGTGAAGTTGGAAAGATTTAAATTGACTGGTTTTTGGGTCTTACATGGCCGATGAAATCTAGAGACAAAAACCTCTTTCTAAGGATGCTGTGGATTCACTGTGTGATCTTCCCAAAGGCTGGGGTGTTTGAACACTTGGTCCCCAGATGGTGGTGCTGTTTGAGAAAGTTTCCAGACCTCTAGAAGGCGGAAGTGGGGTGCTCTAGAGCCTCAAAGCTCAGCCTCATTGCCTGTCCACTCTCTGGCTACACAGTGTAGTGTAACCAGCCAGCATCCTGCTCCCGTACCTGTGATCTCCTACTTGCCCCACCAGGATGGGCCGTGCTCCAAACTGTGAGCCACAGAAAAACCCTTTCTCCCTTAAGTTGCTTTTCCCAGCATATTTCTGTTACAGTTGGGAAAATAGGTAAAATGACTAAGAAGGGTGTATTATTTATTTTATTTATGGCTGAATTTTTAATATTTTATTAAGTATTTTACATTCGTGATTTAGTTTTTTAGATCAGGGCTATGCTGCTCTGAAAACAATAACCAAGAAGTGGCTCTGTCTACACTGCTTTCTGAGGTCTGTGTGTTGCTGTACTGACTCTGCCCTTAAATGTTTAATGCTGTGTACAGCCAAAGCCTGTAGTGTCTGAATGTCTGTGAGTTTGTGCTTGTGTATAGGCATAATGTTTTCTATGATTTCAGTTGATTTAACTAATGCAATTCTAGATAAATTTTTGTAATATTTTTAAACCAAGTAGATTTTTATTTGCTATCAACACATAACCACCCAAACACATACACACACACACACACACACACACACACACACACACACACACACACATACACACACAAATAAGGGAAGTTTTAGTTTGTTGGGGAATACAATATAAACACATACAATTTACATTTAAAATGTTAAGTTTTTGTTTCAATTTGGGCAAGTTATATGTTTCAAATACGGTTTCCTTTCCTTCTGATTTGAAGGAATTATTCACATGAAGTTGTCCATATTTCAGTGTTGTTTTTCTTTATGACTGTCCTGTCAATAATCAATAGCATTCTCTCTTTGAAACACATTGTTGGTAACTGAATCTCCCCTTCCCAATTTTCGCCTGGTTAGTCCATTTGGAGTTGACAAAATACTGATTTTATTACTATTTTCAAACACCTCAATTGTTAGCTACACAAGTTGTTTTTTTTTCTTTTTAATTACAACAATTTCTATTTCTCTGATCTTTATTTTTCACATGAGCTTTGGGACTTTGCTCCTCTTTTACACCCATTTAAAGAAGAAAGCTATTGGTTCTCGTGTGTTTAAGGGAGAATAGCCATTTCAGCTCCATGTGTGTATATATCATCTCACACAACATTCTCTGACTCCTGAAAGTTTCAATACATCTGGTGCATGTAAAACTGGAGGCTGGGGCTTCCTCACTCCCAGTGCTTTAACGGTGTTTTTTCTTTATCTGATGGCCTCTATTGTATGATTTGTTTCATCCTCTAATGAGAAATTGGGTATTAGTTGTTATGTTCTGTGTATCTAGTGTGTTGTTGATTCCCCCCCCCCCAGTTTTGACAGTTTTTCTGTGGCAGACCTACTGCTCCATTTGCCCAGTTAGTGGATTTTTGTGTCTCCAGAGGTTAATGCTCTCGCCTCTCATTCTGGCATTCTGATTGTACAGTTATTCCTTTGCTCCTGTTTCCTCTACAGGATGTCAGACTCTGTTTAAACAAAAACACCAGTCTCCTCTGTGTATTCAGTTTGCTGAGTTTCTACAGTTCTGCTTTCTGGTTTTGGGGTACTCTCTTCATCACTCTCTAGCTTGCTGACTGGCCATCTGGGTGAATTTCTAATTCCTTCAGGTGCTTCTGATTCAGCCTTAGAATTTACCTGTCTTCCCCTGACTGACAGTTTTTGTCCACCCAAAATTTTTACCTTTTTTTCTTCATGACTCTTGTTCACACTTTTTTTTGGTTTGTTGTTTGTTTTGAGACAGGGTTTCTCTGTGTAGCCTTGGCTGTCCTGGGCTTGCTTGGTAGACCAGGCTGGCCTCGAACTCACAGAGATCTTCCTGCCTCTGGGCTAGGATTACAGGCGTGTGCCACTAAGCCCAACTTACGGTTCACATGTTGCTGCTTGGTGTCATGATGGTTGGCTGCATGCTGAATACTACTTCTGATATGCTGGGAGGAGTGTGGCCAGGCTGCTGTTAGTGGCTGTGAAGCTTTGCTCTGAATTGTGGTGGTACTTTTGGCAGTTCCTCCTGATCCTGCCAGCTTGCTTTAGTCTTTGTCAGGATAGATCTCTGTTGGTTTTCTTCTCAGCTCTAAACAATGAATCTTCCTCTAAGGTGCACATACACTGGTTGCCATTATCTGCAGGAGAAACATTTCCAGACTCAGACGGGTGCCTGAAACCTTGCAGAGTGCAAATGTGCTCTATATTACAGCATTTCATATCCATTCATACCTATGTTAATGTTTAATTTACAAAATAAGTGCGGTAAGATACTAACAATAATGACTAACGAAACAGAACAATCCAGTGGCTCATCGTAGTAAGCCATCGCTATTCTTGTGCTTTATGGCTATTATTCAGTAAAACTGGGGTTGAGTCAGCAGGATATCTGTGAGGCTGTGACAGTTCATCTGAGAACTGAGATGGCTGCTGAGGCAGTGTAGGCCACACACTGGGTAAACTAAACAAAAGGAGCGTTTGCCCCCTGAGTGGACAAGCAGGTGCCAGGGTTCACAAAGGTACTCAACACTATTGTTGCTTTTTGGGAATTTCTATGTAGTGTTTCTGCAGGGCAAACTATGGGTAACAACTGTGTGTCTGTGTGTGTCTATGTGTCTGACAGTGGGCGTGTATCTCTCTCTCTCTCTTTGTGTGTGTGTGTGTGTGTGTGTGTGTGTGCATGTTTCTTTTCTCTCATGAAACAAGGATCTCATTTGGAATTTTATTAATTTCAAAATAGTCAACAATAAGTCAAATTACATCAAGCATATATTTTAGCATCCATTTGAAGAAAACTAATACTAAACTCTTGCTATCAGACTTCAAAGAAAATATGTATCTATTTAGGGAATGAATAAATACTTTGGTACCTCCATAACATGTAAAACTAATAGAAATTCCAACAGTTTTTTTGTTTGTTTGTTTGTTTGTTTTTCAATTTCTCCAACCCTAAACTTTATAAACATGTCATTTTGGCAAACAGCAAGAAAAAAAAAAACTGAAGGTGAAAATCAATGTAGTTGAAAAGAAACCTCAAATGCTACAGGCACAGCATAGCTGGAATAGATTAAGAAAAATAGGAGTAAGCAACAGTGGAACCCCAAAGTAATTTCTGGTACATATATAAATTTTACTATATAATAAATGTGGCAGTAAGGTCAGCGAGAATGCCACGGATTATGCCAATCTATTGAAGCTCCGTTGAAATCAGCAAATTATTTGTCAAGAGCTTTAATTGGGGACCTCAGCTCATGCATTACAAACCACTATACCTGTTATACAAAAGTTCATAAAAGAGTTGAAGGTGAAATCTTCACTATAAAAACTAATTGGAGCCAAAAATGAGACAATTTTATTCATAATTTCAGAGTGGGGAAGAACTAAAGAGAGAAGAAAAATAAAAGAATCTCCATGCAGTACTCAACAGTCTTCTCATTTTGGAATTAAAGATTGCTCAAAATAAAAAATTAAAAGGGAGGAGGGATAGTTTGGCCACTTACAAATATTGAGTTTCTCTTCTTGAGTTCCTCAGGTTTTCTTCAATCCATGTCCAAAGGAAATTCTACAGAAGACTGGAGTGGCTCGCACGTGCAGAGAAATACAAACAGCTCTGTGCACATGGGAAAACGCCGACTTCATTCTTTATTAAATAAGGTGAACGGAGAAATGAGGAGATTCCATCCTGGGACAGTTTGTTTTGCTCTAACAGAACACCACACAGAAATTTAGAAGGGAAAAAAATGACGCACTTTTCAATGTCCAGAGGGTTGTAATGTCCAATGTGTGTCACAGAGACTGCGTCTGGTGAGGGGGCTCCTTGCAGCGTTTCCTCTGGTAGAGGACAGCAGGGGATACTACATGCAAGGCTTACGTAGAGGAGGCTGGAGAAGCACCTGTGTTTTGAGACATGCTCTGGCTAAGTAGCTCTAGCTAAGTAGCTCTGGTTAGCCTTGATCTCCCAGCCTTCTTGTGCCAGTCTTCTAAGTCCTAAATCTTATAGGGAGGCACCACTGTACCCTGGCAATCTGAGACCTTCTATCTGAGCTTTTTTTTTTTTTTTTTTTTTTTTTTTTTTTTTTTTGATAACTAACTCACTTGATGTCTCCCTACACACTTCTTAAGGCCTGGCTTCTGACACTGTTACACCAGCAATGGATTCTGGAAGGACAAATAAGTCCCAGCAGATGGTCTATAAGGTTAATACCAAACAACAACAACAAAGTCTTAATATACCATCTTGGTAAAGTTGAATGAAAATTAGTATTTTGTGGGCTTACAGTGTAACAATAAATCTGGACTTTTGTTTTGTTTTGTTTTGTTTTGTTTTTTCAGAAAGGCAGTTTGATGATTGCCCGTGTTTCTCTTTACCCAGGAACTCACTTTCGCTACTCATTTTATAAAGATGTATGCACACGCTTATTTTAATAACAATAAAAGAACAGAAGAATAATCGCTCAACAGTAAGGAACTCATTAAATAATTGTTGGTCTATCCACAAAATAGAATACAAAATCAAACATTAAAAGAATGAGCTCTGCCCTGATATGAAACCAATCTCCAAGTTACATTTTTAATTGAAACAATCAAGATGTGCTAAAATATGCATACTATACACACACAGACTCACATTAATTTGCATGTGTTTAAAGACTCTAAGACTCTTCTTGTGAATGCTCCAGCTGCCAGTGCAGTTTGATGATTGGGGGCGGAGGGAAACTTCCTTTTCCTGTGTATTCTGCCTAGTCTGTTCTCCGGTTTAATTTTTGGTAATGAACACAAATTACTTCTTTATTAAGAATTTTAAAGCATGATTTACAGACCTTTATCTGGGGTTGACATTCTAAGAGGCGTGGGCTCATAAAAATACTGCAGAGGCACCAAAATTAGGCCCCCACCCCCATTGTCTGTACTTGTGCGGGAACCTAGAAGTGTGGGGCATGGGGAGCTCAGCAGGTAAAAAGAGGAGCTGATTTTGGCTCTTCCTCGGCACAGTGACACATGCCTGTGATCACAGCTCTGGAAAGCAGAGGCAGGAGGATCCCATAGGCTCACCAGGCAGCCAGCGTAACCAATCAGGAGCCCCACATTCCGAGAGACCCAGCCTCAAAGTCTAACGTGGAGAGAGAAAGAGGACACCGGGTGTTGACCTCTGACCTCCACAAGCGCATTCAAGGAACTGAAGCACATACCACACACACACTAGCACACACACACACACACACACACACACACACACACACACAAGTCAATTTAAAGAAGAAAGTGCCCATCGTGTGCCTGATGTGGCTGTGTGGGATGAGTCTCCAGTTCTTACCACCCCAGACCCTGTCTTTTGTTGATAAGCACAGAATTGCACTGTGGACTGCAGGCTGCTGTTTATGAGCTGGCTGGCCCCGTTGGTGACATCAGGACAGTGTTACGAGGGCACATGTCACTGTTTGAATCCTTTCATGAGGCTCTGCCCCCTCTTATGTACTGATAAAATACTGATCACACAACCTGACCCCTGGCTTCCTCCTCCTGGTATTCTTTGATTCTCTTCAGCAGAGGTGGTTATTCCTAGTTGGACCTGCTGGAATGATGAGTTGTTAGCAATAAATTTGCATTATCAGACCCACTAATTAAAAGACACCAAATGTAAGGTAATGCTTGATAGTTTGAGGACACTGAATTAATCTTTACTTTAGACAAGGAGGGCATATGCCATGGCGCCCAGGTATGGCTCCAAGATCTGAGCGAAACAATTGTAGCCTGTGGCATTCTCGCCTTTTCTCCTGCCTTGCATTTTTAGGACTCTCTTGTCTGAGCTGTCAAAGCCACACAGGGCTCCTATCCAGCCCATCATTTTGAGTGATAGAGGTGATGACTGGCCAACTTCAATTTACCAACCTATCAATACCTGTGGTGGGCCCTTCTAGGTGCCAGGGACAGCGAGATGCACACAGATGTAGGATGTAAGGTTCTGCTTTCAGGGATGTGACAGCTCACTGGGGAATAGTCAGGAAGTCTGTGATGGGAAGGAGCTCTGGCCAGTGGTGGCCCAATACCCTCTAAGGGAAAACTGGAAGACAGTTGGACCTCTGCAGCCTCAGCCTGACGTGAGCTCACTCCCAGGTGAGAGGCCATGTAGCGAATTGACAGCACTCCCTGAGGAAAACCTGGCACGTGTTGGCGTAGTCTCTCCAAGTGCCTGTCTCAGGCTGTGAAGGGGCCCCCCCAACCACTCTTTCTATGGATACTCTGGGAAAACATTTCAGGATGCCACCTTTGAGGCCCTGGGCTCAGGCACAAGGTGGCATCTCAGAGAGGCTGGAGAGATGGCCTGGTGCTTAAAAGTACTCACTACACTTACAGAAGATACCAGTTCGGTTCCCAACAATTACATCATGTGGCACAAAACACCTGTAACTCGAGTTCCAGGGGATCTGTTACTCAATGCTGCCCTTTTGGCCCCTGCACACATGTAGCACACATAAATTCATGAAGACACACATATATACACACAAAAAAAACCAATAAATAAATCTTCAGGGCCCAAGCGAGCTGAGTCAGAGATCGCATTCCTCAGAGTCAGTGAGAATGAGTTACTACGATCAGGAATCTGGGTTCCTGGGACTTTCTAGCAACAATATGTCAGCACCCCCAGCTCCCAATGAAATTCTTCGTTCAGAGAGAGAAACCACAGCTTTTGGTCAGCTGAGAGCCGCACTGGTTTTTATATGAGTATATGGCGGTCACATGGGCAGTCTAGGTTCTTTTGTTAATGACTTGAACCCTGTTTAGATGAAAAAGCGATCCAAACTCTGGGCTAATCTCAGTGTCACAAGAAGATCCCTAAGGCGGAATGCAGAGAGTGGTGTGGTAAAGACTGAGCCTACCGTAGATGTCGACCGTATACACGCAGGGTGTCAAATAACTCGATGTAGCCAAGAGCACCTCCACATGAAGAGCAGGAGCCCTGTGTGTCATGCCTGTACTGAGCAGTGCTACCGTAAACACGGTCCCCTGTCCTCACAAGGATGCTGCTTTGATTTGAGAAGTGGGGCTGAGTTGCAAGGTCAACTTGCCTTTTACCCCTTTGCTTTGCTTTTTATCTCCTCTCGAGTTGTCCCCTACCCTCCATACTTCCCTGAGCAGAGCTTGGACTGTAACGGCCCAAGTCCCTCTTTGTTTAGGATTCCTTCCAGGTCATTTGGAATTCAATCCTGGGATGTGCTCCAGGCAGATTCCCATTTTGCTCAGTGCTACAAATATGGAAACGCATTGGAAAGCTCACCGACTTTCCTGTTTAAACAATTATCTGCAAACTTAATGTTCCCTAAGTTAGCCAGGGCCTCAGAGGTGCATACATGTCTGGTTTGAGAATCAGTGAGCTTTGTAGAAAGGATGAAGAACAAAAGCAGACATGTTCTTGTATTTGGCTGTGGATTTGTTCCCAGCTCCCATGGATATGGTGCCTTGAGTGTCATCTATTTGCAAATGTCTCTGAAGTGGCTCAGCATCACAATGCTGCTCCCAGCACACATATGTTTGAATGAACCCACCCCAGTCCTCAAACTGTAGAGGTGGAGGTGGCCCCAGCTCCCCCCAGACCAGCCTACAGAGATGTCAAGCCGACACTGACTGGCTCCATTTACTCCTGGCTGGGTTTTTGGTGCTCACACTAGCTTTGTTTTCTCCAAGATGGTTCCAGCTTAAATGTTTCCAATTCCACTTGGCCCAGCCATACTCACTGTGCTGACGTAAGCCTGTCATCAACGTCACCATCACCAGCCGGGGACATTTCCTGTGGACCTCTTGCCAACTGTTGCTAGTTCCACTAATGGTCCTCCGCTGTCTGTCATGTGCCAGGCCTGGTGCTAAATGCTGGGCAGATGGCCATATACACAGCATCTTGGCTTCAGGAGCCCATGCTATAAGAGAGAAGAGAAGCTTTGTTCAAAAAAACATAAGCTGAGATGTGCTGCACGGAGAGCTTCTGGGCCAGGCAGAGGTATCAAGAAAGATGCTCAGAGCCACAGTGTCCTGGAGGGTGAGTCATACTGAACCTGGGAAAGAAGGCCATGAGCTCAGGAACTTTTCCAAGGGAACCAGGACTTCAGCCCAAAAGCATGATCAAATGTTAGAAGGACAGTCAATTCCTACCTCAGGTTAGCATTGCAGCTGCCACCTGGCTGGAGCTTGGAAGACCTTCCTATGGGAGTCAGTAGAAATGAAGGAATGTTCCCTGTCTCTTCTCACTGGGATCCTCTTTGGACGACTCTCAGCAGCCTCTCAAAAACAGCCTGCTTGTTCTTTCTTCCATCCTTCTCTACCCAGAGACTCCAGACTCCAGGCCTAGAAATATCACTCTGTGCCCATCTGTGAGGTATCAGGGATCCAGAAAAAATTCTCTTTAGATTTGGCTTGGTGTGGGCATACAACTGGAGTCTTTGAATATTCACTTATCACAGTTCCTTCTATTGATGCATTCACCACTTACTGAGTGCTGATTGATATGGTCCCATGATTGGGTAGGTAGACACACATCACATATAAGCATGTTGGGAGTCCAGTACGCAGGATAAAAATCCAGCCTGTGAAGCACTGAGGCCTTGAGGGTTTGAGTGACTTTCATACACAGTTCATCAACAGTGAAGCTGAGCTTTCGTCCAAGGCAGCCATCATCCTAGGGCTGTACTCTGGAGAGCTGGAAGGGCAAGCCTTTACATGGATCCGGGGAGCCACTGTGCAGAAGCAGACGCTGAACTTGAAGGAACGGTAAGTGGTCCTGAATGACTGATCACAGAGCAGTCAGGAGTGAAGTCAGTGGCCTAGAACAGCGGCTCTGAGGCGGAGGAGGTGGGGCCGTAATTCTAGAGTACACACACTTGTCACTCTAGGTCAGGACTGGAGAGATGGTGTTGCATTGATTCAAACCGAGAACAATGACACAGTTTAGGAAGATTAATAAAGTGGAGGACAGTAAAGTGGTGGAATTCTGTTAGGACACTTTAATAGCAGGAGTCATCCACAAGCTTGACACCTCAATGTACACTCCACAGAAGGTCCACACTCCAGAGGCAGTCCGTCTTTTCTCTCAGCCAGGCCTGACCATAACTTGATGTTACTTGTTTCTCGCCTGTGCAGCCTGACTTTGAGCAGTCAGTCTCCTGCATCCTGACCTCCTGAGGGTCTCTTTGTGAACCTGGGGCCACTCATCCCCATCTAAGAACTAGAATATCCTTTTTGTTTCCCAGACTGCTTTGGATTTTTGAATACAGTGATCACCTGTGTACGTTTGTTCCCTGACCATATCTGCTGTGTTCCCTTTGCCCCGCAGAATATGACATACCATTATGAAAGTCCAAAAATCAGGAAACTTCTTTTTCAGAAGCAGACCCTAGCCTAGAAAAATGAGTGATAATTTCAAGTTCATCTACTGCTTACTAAAATTGTTCATTTTCCCAGTTGTTCCTCCGACGTCTTTAAAAGGATTCATTCTCTGACAGAACTTCACTAAGGATCACGACATATGTAGTTGCTATAACTTCTTTGTGTCCTTTAATTTATAAAGACTTCTACTAACTTCTTTTTTTGTTTACATTAATTAATTATTTAAAAAATGTGTTTTATCGTCTTGTGGAAAGTTCTCTATTTAGGGTCTCTCTCATGGTTTTTATGTTGGTGTTTCCTGTGAATAAGGGTTAGGCCTGAAGCCTTGATCAAGTTACAAACATTTAGTAAAAATACTTGGACTTCACAAGACTGTCCATCATGAGCACCTGATAGGTTTTTTTCCACCAATACTAAAGCTGCTGAAGATAATAACTACATAGTTCCTTTTTTTTTTTCATTGAACATTTTTAAAAATGGAATCTCACCCCATGGACACTTAGTCCAATATCTTTGCAGGGACAATTGCTAGAAACAAAGATCAAATTACTCCCATGGGAAAGTTTGATGCAATTGGCAAACATCTCAGCAGAGTGCCAGGTCTGTTTCTATGTCTCCCTTACAGCATGGTGTGGGCTGTGCTTTTCTCTGGGCCTACCTACCATAAGAGAAAGACCTTTCTCCATTGCTCAGTGGTCAGATTCCAAAACACTGGTGGACATGTAAGGAATAGAGAGAAATTGAAAAGGAAGGAAAAAGCAGACATTCCAGAGAACCTCACAATTCACAGGATAGAGATCATTAAATTCTTTCTAACTAGTGTTCTTCTTTATGGAGAACTTGATAGGATAGCTAATAATTAGCTCTGCTTGCTTTTATTTTTTGGAAAACTAGGTCTTTCTAAAGAGACAAAGTATTTCTTAATGAACATTTACCCTGTTCTTCTGTCTTTTCCTTTCCTCTGTCTCTTTCTGTCTCTCTGTCTTTGCCTAGGTTTCTCTCTCTTTTTCTCTTTGCCTCTGTGTGTGTCTGTCTCTCTCCCATGCACACAGAGCCTCCATCTAGATTTATGGATTATCATTATTTCCACAATCAATTACAGTTATCACCACCTTTGGTGCTCACACAGCTGTCCCAAAGGTAGCCAGTGGGATATGCTTCCATCTGGTTCCCATGTGCTACTGACACCACCATTTATTTTTGACGCCTCCTTTATTTTTAATTAAAAGTTATGCTTTTTTTTTTCCTCCTCTCTGGCATGACTAGATGTCCCAGGATCTCCCAAGCATTTCCCTTACCACAGAAGTGGAAGGAGCTGTTTGTACCCTGGGGTCTTTACAACCTGGGGAACCATGCTTGGAAAGCAAAAGGCTGTTGCGTGTGTTGACTGCTGCTGACAGTTCTTGTCTTGAGGGCCTGTGAGTGGATGGGTTGTGATTCATGCTATTTCACTTTAGATGTAGCATTTTACTCCTTTGACATTTTAATTATACGTGTTTGCTCTTACATGGAAAAAAAATGAACTTCGTTTTCGCTTTATTCTCCCCTAATTATATCATTTCAGAGTTCATCATGGGCGTCACTCCTGGCTGCCACACAACAGAGGAAGCTCTGCACTCATTCCCTTCAGATGAATCTCTTCAGGAGCTCATGGGATTATTCTAGGAAAAATACCTATTCTATGTGATTTGTAACTAGGTTCATTTACTTGGATTTATATTCAATTATGTTTATTTTATGTTTAAATATGTAAAAGGTGTGCATAGTCCAGAATTCAAAAGTACACAACAAGGCTCTTCAGAGGCGTCTCACAGTCGTTTCTCTTCGTTTGCTAGCTGTTGACTCTAAGCCCCAGAGAAGGGTCTAGTTTATCCTTTTGGTGTAACCTATATATATATATATGCACACATTATTTGCCTGTATTTGAAAAGGAAGACAGATAGGTAGGTAGGTAGATGATAGATAGATTCTGAAAGTTGTTGCAAGTTAATTAATGTTTTTTTTTTCTCATGCATTTTAAAGGATGGTATAGATGCCCATTGAACAGATATACCACAGTTTTCCCCAATCAGTGCTATTTAATTTAATTTAGTTTCAAAATATAATGCTATAAAAATTAACTGCATTTGTTCTTTTTCTTTACATTCATAGTGTTGAATCTTCCAGATGCCTTTCTGTAACTAGTATGTGGGTGTGTGTGGCTTGGTGATTATCCATAAGCAGCATATGTACATGTTGGTATGCTTTGATAAATATTGCTCATTTTCCTGTCTGCCAAACTGTAGCATCCTGTGTTCAGATGGAAAATACATCAGCATGTACATTTTCTGCAGGCTTTCTAACATAGTGAGTCATCAGCCTTCTGAGTCGTGGCCCATCTGAGTGGTGGGAAATACTACTTCAAAAGTGTTTTGCTCAGTCATGACTACGTGGAACATTGATGAGCTAGCCACTGGAGTCTTTGCCCACTTTTCTATGCCATTTCTGGTCACTTCTTGACTCTGTTTTTTTTTTTTTTTTTTTAAGAACACATTAGAGAAACAACCTGTTTGGGGTATATGACTCGTGTTTCCCACGGTTCGTCACTCTATTTGCCTAGAGTTTTTCATTCCAGTTAAAACCAAAGAGAACACTGTTGGTCAAAAGCTATCCTCCAGCCTGGCATCCTACAATGTGGCACTTGTGTAAAAGACCAACTGTTAGAAATTAGACCCTCTGTTGCTTTCGAAGCTCACCAAATGGATGGTTCTGGTGTTTCAAAACTCAGACCTCCTTTCATGGACAGCTCCCAGAGTACACCAAGAATCCTAGGCTTACCCATTGTAAGATTAATCAACAACCCTGGGGTGCTATCCAGGGTCTGCCTGTCAAGGAGGAACTCTGACAGCTATGAAATCTATCAATTCTTCCCCAGGAATATGGCCATGTTGGCCTCAAGTGGAGCTGTTGCACAAGCTGCTAGCTCATCAATTAAAAGAGGGTAGGATTTTTCAAAAATCACAGGAAGGATTTTCTATAAGTCTGTTCTCATGTGTTTGTTTAGTGAAGAGCAGTGTGACTGTATCAAACTTCCTCCTGACAGGAAACAGATGTCACACTGCTAATAACACAGCTGAAGAGGGTGCATTTAGGGAGGTGAGTTGGAAGGCAGTGGCCAGGGATGCCACATCGTCATCCCTGTTAACTCGGTAATGGGGGAGAGGTCCCAGAAAAAGAACTTAAGAAAGTCACCATAAAGAGGAGGCAACTTACAGAGCAGCTAAAGACTTTGGTCATGGGACAAAGTCAGTTCAAAGTGACTTCTATATGTTTCAGTTTCATCCCTCCCTGCTACACATCCCCAACCACCTATCAGGGTGCTCAGCACAGCCTCTGTGCCCAGTGATGTGGCCCACATTTACAAGTGTGGAAGGGCCAGAGTGCATTCACTCTCCTCAACAGTTTGGAGCTTCCCAGAGAACTGTTCATTCCCCATTAACAAGGACCATAGGCTCTGACATGATAAAGTTCTCCTGTCCATTTGTGACAAGCTGCCAGGACATAGGGAGCCTGGGAGTGGGCATGGACCACTAGGCTCTATTGCAGGACTGTTAGAGCGGCCTCACACAAGAAGGAGCATCATGCATTCTCTTTTCTCAGTGGTGAAAAAGCCAGAGGAATAGTGAAGCTCAACCTAAAGGACCCGATATGGTGGCAGGGATATTGCTGATACTGAGGCCAGGACCCCACAAGACATATATACAAATGAGGAAGACAAGACAAAGAGCTCATAGCTCCCTACACTCATTAGCTCATCAACCCACACAGGAAAGAAGCCTAATTGATTTGGAGGGTTTTCCTGTTTGTTTGCCCAAAGTCCTAAATTAGACATAAATCCTTAAATCCCAATGCTTTCCATCCAATGATTGTTTAAGTTTCAGAACAGCAGTCTTCACAATTTATCTTTTATTTGAAACCAAATTAGAGTGGTTTTGTTCCTCCCTAGTGGGCGTTGTCCCTATATTCCCATAAAGTCACTTGTATCCATGGTTCACTCTGCTGGTTGCTCCCAGCCCTTGGAGGCCCAACAGGAGAGTTTGCATAACACGTCTAAAGTCAGTAGACAGGCTCCCACACAGACTCAAGGACACTTAGACACCTTAATTAGCAATGAAATTCCTGGGAAACTGTGGCCAGAGCACTCCAGAGCCCCAATCCCTTTGCAGTAATGTTCAGAGCAACTTGGAAAGACTTTGGGAACCTGTCAACAGATCTCTCTTCCCCTCTGCCTTTTCTTGTTTGAGAAGTCTTTTATGCCAATCTGCAGTCGGGGCTTAAAATTAAATTCTTCTACATTATTAAATTGGGTATTTGGCTTAATATTTTAAAATCTGAGACCAGTTGAGGCCCAAAAGCACTTCGTCAGTGCCTCACATTCCCCACTGAAATTAAAAGCTTGCCGAGAAAGTCAGCTGATAGATGGCGGTGGAGGATTCCCTGGTGGCACTGTTCTGTTCATGGGGCTCTGAACATTTCTCTCCAAGTTCATGTTCTAAGTTCTCTCAGGCCTCTAGAGGCTGTCTGCCAAGATGGAAGTGCAATATGGCCCAAAAGGAATCCATGCTCTTATTTTTTTTCCTTTCCTTAATATCCCCTGGCTCTCTAGATGGTGCCATGCGCCTCCCCTAAAACTCCCCCAGCCTTCAAAGGAAAAAAGCAACTTACAGTGAGACCACTGGGGACACATTTGGAACCTTTGCTCTGTGTTTAAGCAGCTCATTCTATGCTCAGCCATGAACATGTGCAAATTTCCTGTTGGCATGGCTTTCATTTCATATTTTTCTCTCGTCTCCTTTTTTGTCTCTTCCAAGACAAATCAAACAAGAACATTCAGGATGTCTTAGACATGGAAGTTTGGACTCGGAGCTCACAATACTCTACTTGCCTTTCCTAGGGAAGTTTTTGCTTCATGTAAAACTATAACAGAATCTGGCAAACCAACCCCTGAACAGAGTTCCTAGCAAACATATCAATTTTATGTCTAATTTTTATGACTAGGAACTGAGTGATCTCAGTGTAGTACATGATCCCAGCATCTCCATGTGTCTGCTCTCTCAATATGTTTCTTCTGCCTCTTCCAACATGGCTTTTTGATTTTTCACCTCTATTTTAGCAGTGTATATTTAAGTTTATACCTTAAATATAAACTTTATAACTTAAATATAAACTATAAATATAAACTTAAAGTTTATAACATAAAAGTCTGCATCCTTGGCACCACTGTGAGTAAGAAGGCTCGATGCCTTTGGGACCACACCACAGCCCTCTATGGCAGTTTCTAGTGAGCAGACAGGGGCTATAGCAAACTTAAATCCAGGCATGTCTTGGATGGAGCTGCAGCTATAGACAAACAGTGAATATTTGCCCTAAACTCTGTAGACACTTTGATGAGTTTCAAGTGGTCATCCCTGGGTGGGGGAGATGACCCAGCTGGTAAAGGTCTTGCCACACAAGTGTGAGGATCTCAGTGTAATCTCCAGAATGAAGTTAGTGCAGCCAGACATGGGGAAGTGTCCAGGACAGCAATATATTTTTCAAAGACAAAAACAAACAAACAAGCACCTCAAAAAAGTACAAAGGAAATCAAGGGTAGAGCTAGGTCTAGTGGTACAGGACTGTCATCCCATGTACTGGGGAAATTAACCCAGGAGGATGAGAAGCTCAGGTCAGCCCAGGCCACAGATTGAGTTCAAGACCACCCTGAACAATTCAGTAAGAATTATTCTTAACATGTAAAAAGGAGGGCTGAAGGGAAGGGCAGCGCAGTGGTAGAGAACTGTCTATCTTTTGTGCAACACTGAGCTCAATCCCCAGGACCTCAAAAAGAAACAAAACAAAACAAAACATGAGTAAGTAGCAGCAGTATGGCTTGGTGCTGCTCCCTGTATGTGCATTTATCTTGAACATGTGATTTTAAAATTCTTTTTTCTCAAGGGCGTACTTTCCATGCTCATCCAGATTCCCTGCAAAGCTGTTGTCAATACCAAGTAGTATTTTTAGTACTCTATCCTTTGCAGTTACCATTCCCATACAACCAGCTCACTACCAAGGTACATTTAGGATGCTTCCCACTATTGCTGTTAAAGATAAATCTTCCTTAACTACTCTACACCCGAGTACTTGATCTCAATTCTAACCAAAACCTAGAACAATTGTGTTAGATGGCATACACACCTTCCTTTACATTTCACTGCCAAACTGACTTCCACCTAGTAATTGCGCACTAGTCTCCTCCCACCAGACTGTCAAAGAAGCATGTTTGTTAAAAATTTACAGGACAAGTGACCAAAACTTTAAGAGCCTTTCTTTTCTCATCTTTTTATCAGTTCGTGCAATGTATTTTGATCATACCCACTCCCCTCCCACAATCCCTTCTAGATCTATGCCCCATTCCTTACCTGTCCTTTGTTTGTGTGCCCTTTGTTTTTAAACCTCATTAAGTCCATTTATGCCTGTCCATGTACTCACGGATGTGTGACTTTCTACTGGAGCGTGGTCAGCCCAGGAGGGGCCACACTACTGAAAAGCAGTATATCTCCCTCTCCCAATAGCTGTCACTTGCATCGTTCCTCGGCTAGGGGTGGGGCTTCATGCTCACCTCCATGCTGGAAATTTGTCAAGTCGCCAACATTCTACTGGAACATGCATGCAATGTTCTGTTGCCACCCGTGTTTCGTGTTTCGTATTTGTGAATCAACTGCTAATTTTTCTATCACGTTACCCATCTCTTTCCTATTAGTTGGAATAAATCTTGAACTAACACCCTGGTCTGTTAATCTCTAAGATAATGAGAAACTATTTTTTTGGAATAGTATTTTCTCTAAAGACCTAGTGTGTTGGTCATGTCTCATTATTAAAAAAAAAAAAAAAAAGAAAAGGAGAAGGAACTTAGAGAGGGAAAGACTTGTGTTGGCCCACGGTGTCTGGAGTTTCAGTCTATGGTCGACCTGCTCCATGGCTTCAGGTGTAAGCTAAGGCAGTACATCATGGAGGAAAGAGCATAATGAAGCAGGCTATTCACCAAAGGCAGCAGGAAGCATAGAGAAGGGAGGCGGCCTGATTGAAGTCATCAAAGCATGCCTTCAATAACAAGTTCTTCCTAACCATGTTCCTCCACCACCTCCCAGCAATGCCATCAGAATATAAATCCATAAATGGGTGTGATTAAATGATGTGGCTATGATAAGTTACTTTTTATCTTCAAACTTGGAGCCTTTATTCTTTCTCTTCCTTTTTTTAAAAACCTTTTATTGGTTCTTTGTAAATTTCACATCATGCATCCCAGTCCCACCTACCTTCCTCTCTCTTCATGCCCCCTCTCCACCCTTGCAACCTCCCCACCAACACAAAAAAAATCTTATTATGGAGGCTGTAGTGAATCACAGTGTGTCTCACAGTTTACCCTTTTGACCATCCTTCCTTGATTGCAAATGTTCATTGCAATGAGTTTTTGGCCCAGTATGAGGTCTCTGGCTTCTGCTACTCTATTGATAGTGGAACTTCAGTGGTACTCTTCTTGAATATTCTGTTGTTGCCTTGTGTCATGGAGATCCTACAGTTTTGGATCTGTGAGACAGGCTCTTCATGCACTGCAACAGTTCATTGATGGAATTGGGGTGGGCCCATTCAAAGCCCTGGATCTCAGCCTGAAAGGTATCTGAGCTTCTCAGCTCACTGGCTCTCCTGCTCTCCTGCCCTCAGGGTTGGCTCACCAGCAACCCCCACGTACCAGGGCCAGCTCTATCCTGATGTCCAGGCAAGGTGCAGGGCCCGCTCTCCTGAGTGTTGCAGCCAGTGAGGGACATGGCCAATTCTCCCTCTCTCATGACCCCGGGACCATCTCTCCTGCCTCTCATAGATGGCAAGGGATAAGGGAGGAGATGGGGATGTCTCTGTCTTGTTCGCACCACCACCTAGCAAACAGGAGGCAAGGCTGGCTCTCTCACACTCACGCTGTGAGGCCTGCTCACCCGTAAGTTCCGCATCCAGGCCAGCTCTGCTGTGCTGCCCAGGTGAGACCCAGGGCTGGCTCTCCCTAGTACTGCAGCAGGTGAGGGCCAGGGACGGCTGGTCTGCTCTCATGATCCTGCTGGGAATAACTCTCCTGCCTGCTGCTGGTGGCAAGGGCAAAAGGAAGAGTAAGGGTTCTCTCTGTCACCAACACCACTGCATAGCAGACAAAACGCAGGGGCAGGTCTCTCAGTCTCGGCCTTGGAGAGGCTACATCCAGGGCCAGCTGTACTCTGCATTCCAGGCAAGGTTCAGGGCCTGTTCTCTTGAGTGCTGCAACAGATGAGGAACAGGGTCAGCTCTCCCACTCCGAGGATCTCCAGGCTAGCTCTTTTTCCTGCTGTAGGTGGCAAGAGGCAATGTGTGTGTGTGTGTGGGGGGTCATCCCTTCCTTGACCATGACACCACCCCGCAGACAAGTGTAGGGGTCAGCTCTCCCATGCTCACGCCTTCGGAATCAGCTCATCCATGCCCCTCCCACCAGAGACAGTTCTACTGTGCTGTTCAGACAAAGTACGGGGCCAACTCTGCCAAGTGTTGCAGCTGGTGAGAGGAGAAGGGAGAGAAGGATATCTCTCCATTGTCTGCACCACCACCATGCAAACAAGTGGTCGAGTCAGCTGTCCTATGCTCATATCCTGGGGTGACTCACCCAAAACTCCTGCCATGCACAGGGCTGCCCTCCAGAGTACTGCAGCTGGCTAGGGTGGGGTGAGCTCTCCCGATCTCCTGCCCCCAGAACCAGCTCTCCCACAATGCCCAGGTGAGGGGTCGGGCCTGTTCTGCCCAGTCCTCAGACATCCTTCCACCTAACCTCCTGCTGCTTCAGGGCCACAGACTCAGATGTGGCCCCCAGTTGCAGCATAGGACCGGATCCCACCCTATTCCTAGGTGGCATCACGAGCTACTCACATCCGGCTGTTTCTCACTACGCTGGAATCTCCAGCTGCACCTCCCTTCGATTCCTCTGTTTCTCTTCCTCTTGCATTGTTCCACTTCCTTCCTCCTCTTAGAGACCTCCCCTGGGGTCTCTGAGTGTCTAGGGTCGCCTCAGGAGTACTTTCAGGAGTGCTACGCCCATCTTGTGCCTGATGGGACCTGGAAAGGGACATCTTAGGCACGGTATGCTACCCAAGGCCTGCAAGGAAGCAGGCCTTTCAGGGCTCATTTCAGCCTGGGACGCTCAGTCCCAGGCAGGGTGCTTTCATTCGCTGGCTTGCTCCTAGTCCTGGGAGCCATCAGAACCTACACAGCACCAGACCGGTGGTTGTCTCAGGCTTGCTCGCTCCCTGTCCAAGCCCCTGGTGCTGGACTAGTGGTCAACTCAGGTTCATTTTTTGTTTGTTTTTTTTTTGTTTTGTTTTTCAGGAAATGTTAAGCTACTATCATTCAAATATTCATAGGTCAAAACACTGAATGTAGGCATAGCCTCTCACCTCTCTGCCACCTACTGCCACACATGACACAATAACTACACCTGTCACGCTTCTAGGGGCAGGTTATGATAAATTATTTTAACAAACTAAATTCTATGTGAAGGTAGTTTTGGGCTCATAGAACTAAATCTCTTACAATTGTAATATCAGGGCCTCTAATTCATATACTTCCAGGAGGATACTTAGAAGATAAGCAGTCAGCTGAATCACAGAAAAGTCCAATGATTGATTTTTTACTTGTGTCCATAAAATGTCTATCATTTTTTTTTGTTTCTGTACTTTTTGTAGGATCTTTACTAATTAATGGTGCAATTTATTTACAATGATATTAAATATCCAAGAGTTTGGGGGTTCATCTATTCCTATAAAATACATATTCCTACACATACCTTACAGTCTCTCACTTTCCTAAATACCAACTCTGAACACTGCATCTGGGACAAGCCTGTAAAGACATCTTACACCCAAATCATAGCACCAAAAGATGTTGTGTTCATACAAAACATACACTTAAAACCACTTCTTTTTATAGTCATCTGTTTGTTTGGGCTAATCACTAATCTCTGTATTGGATGATACACAATGAGATGGAAGAAATTGTCAACATTTTTTTTGTGTGCTTAAATCATTAGGATCAAAATAATAGCAAAAACAAAAACAAACAAACAAAAAACCCCAAAACCTTAGACTTGACGCTTATTCAACTTGGGTTTTGCATTTGTTCAGAATTCCTTTGTTATCTACTTGGAATGCTGATATGATGTTGTGGGTTGATTGTTCATCAGAATGCTAAGAACACCAGGACAGAAAGTTAAAAGGGGTTGGTTGGTCTGTCTCTGAGAGTTTTATTGCATGACAAAAATAGAATCCCTATTTTTTTATGTGTGTGTGTATGTGTGTGTGTGTGTATTTTGTTAGTGACAGCTGAATGTATTCTGTAATTGTATGTTCTATAACCTATCCTAACATGCTACCAATTAATAAATCCTGTGATAGTCAGATATCTATAACAAGTTCATTTTTTTGTTGGTGTCATTTGTTTATTTTCTTGTGTTTTAGTTTTCTGAGATAAGGTTTTAGCATGTAGCTCTGGTTGTCCTGGAACTCACTATGTAGTTCCAGAGCTGGCCTAGAACTTACAGAGATCCACCTGCCTCTGGGAATTAAGTTCTGGGATTAAAGGATTCCACCATGCCCAGCTATCGAAAACTCTTGAAACAACCAACTTGTAAAGAGAAAAAGGGTTATTTTACATCAAAGT
Source organism: Psammomys obesus (assembly GCF_907164565.1). Taxonomy (NCBI): domain Eukaryota; kingdom Metazoa; phylum Chordata; class Mammalia; order Rodentia; family Muridae; genus Psammomys; species Psammomys obesus. The sequence goes on along the minus strand of NW_026592681.1, from coordinate 16,938 downwards.
TTCAGACATTTCAGTCCCTGATTCTTTGGGTCCATATGGATCATGGTAAGGTAGCAGCATATCATGGCTTTCTGGGAGAGCAAGCTCCTCAATGCATGACCAGGGAACAAGGAACAGGGAGGAGCTGGAACCACTCTGTACCACTGAAGGATATAATCCCGATTATCTGGGGGGGGATGTCAACATGTTAACCAGGGTGTCCGTGATGTGTTTTAGGAACTTGTACATGATGAAAACTTGGTACCTGAGAAATCTGGATTTCCATTCATCACTGAGAACATACATCCTTCCTTCTTGGTCATACGTAAAAGAAGATATTAAGTGGGGCTTTCCTCCTTACATAGGGGGCTTATGTAGGAATAGGATAAATAGACAAAATGACAATTTTGGACATTTCAAATCATTGTAAATCAATTTAGCCATTGCTTAACAAAGGCCCTACAAAAGATTGGAACAAAAAATGATTGATATTTTATTGACACAAGTAGAAATCAATCACTGGGAATTACTGTGGTTCAACCTAACCTTTATCTTCAAAGAGCCCCCCTAAAAGACTATGAATTTGAGGACCTGGTCCCGATGTTACAATTGTGAGAGATTTAGTTCTATTGAGCCAAAAATTGCCTTCATGTAGATTTTTTAAAAAATAAGTTATCTTAGTCACATCATCTGAGGACTTATTTATAGTTTTAGCTGGTATCATGTCATGTCCGTGTAAGATAAGCTATTAGCAACTATGGTAGTTTGAGTGAGCTGCCCCTCAGAAATCTCAGGCATTTAAATACTTGGCCCGCAGCCGCTGGCTGCGTGGGGAAGATGAGGAGGTGTTGCCCTTTTGGAAGGAAGTACATCACTGAGGGTGAGCCTTGAAGTTTCTAAAAGACTTCTACCATTTCCAGTGTGTTCTGCCTCCCGTTTCAGCTTCAAGATGTGAGCTCTCCATTGTCCCAGTGGTCTACTACCTCTACTCCATCAGCGTGGACTGCTATCCCTCTGGAACATTAAGCAGCAAATAAACCCTTCCTTTTATAAGTTATTGTGGTCATGCTGTTTTATCACAGTAACAACAACAAAAAAAAAGCACATATCACAATAACAAAAAAAATTAACAAAGCGTAAGTATTTACCTTTTACTTTTGGAAATTCAAGGGCTAACTTTGGTCGTCATCTTCTGCCTATGTTCCTCAGTCTTCCATCAAATTTAATGATGTCACCTTGGACGAGAAGCTTGTGTCCTGCTGGCTTCGTCCTTCACCCTGGAGCGCCACACTGTGCAACACACAGCCTCCAGCTGCAGGCATGTAGACGGTTTGATCACGTGGCTGTCCCTCACTGAAGGGTTGGTTCAATAGTAGAATGCCGGGCTTTGTTCCCTTTCCTGTTCCATTTCCTACAGGCAGAACTTGGCATGGGGAAGATCTGTTTTGGCCTCCATCCAGGTAATTTAGTAGCATGAGTGTCTCATTATGAAGTGGGCTCACCTGTAGGATGGTCCCATGGTCTGGACACCAACGCTGCCATTATTATTATTAAGATGATGCTTCTGTACAACATATGTTTTCAGCATCGACTGTTAATTTCCCCATATACCAGCCTAGAGAGGGTCCTGGAGGGCTGGTGCTCTTTTTCTTCTTTCTGGGAATTGGGAGAGAAGCTAACGAAATTCCAGCTGTCCTTTTCACGTGACTATTTAAAATCAGAGATGACAAAGAAAGCAATTAGAAAAACATGTTGCCAGCACATCTCTTCATAGACATGATGAAGGCTCTTTCCCTTGCTCTGAATCTTGGATCGAGCGTTTTAATTTGGGCCACTAAGGACCTCTGAGGATGGCACATGTAACTGTCCTTTTGTTTTAGAGAAGTGTGTATTATTTTAGTTCATTTGTTACTTACTCCAACAAGGCTGACTTTCCTGGGGTTAAAAGAGAAAGGATTATGCATCAGGGTTACTCTGCAAATGTTTTGTGTTAGAGCAGAAATTGCCTTCATGTACCAAGTCGTTTAAGCATCTCTGACAATGTCGCCAGCCATCTGGGCTGCTGGGAACACTAAATCAACCTGTTGTATGCACAAAACCAAGTAATTTATCTGTCGGGTAGTATTTCATTTAAAACATATTTCTGTGCAAAATGAAATACGTAAAATCGTCCATTTCCATACCCAAGTCTAGCGCTTCCCATTATTTCACAGATAAAAATTGTCTTTTTAATGGAGCAAGAAGGTCCTTGGACACACTGGCCTACCACTCCAAGGAGGACCTTCTATTTTGCATTATGTAAATGCCCATTGACAGTCAGGGGATCTGAGAGATTTACTTTTGATGATTGTGCCTCTCCCAACCTACTTGGGAGCATTGCTTCCATGAGTGCCCGAGCCAGGAGGTCAGCTGAGATTTTCCATGATAGCCTCACTATGAAGTATCAGTCCATTATCCAATTTGATGCAATAAGAGGCCAGCACTGTATTTCATAGCCTTATACTGGGGGCTGAGCAAGCTTTATGAAGCTTGAGTTTAATCTCCCTCTCAGATTTATGCTCTCAACTCTCCAAATGTACAAGTGTCTTGTAGCATCCCCTGTCTGTCAGATGTGCACGGTGGGAAGGGTATCTGCACTGCCCCATGTAGTCCTGCTCTGCTCGATTCTTTCTCTCTTTTTTCTATCATAAAAGCAAAGCAGGAGTGGGATGAGGAACAATTGGCTCTCTTCCACCATCTTTGTACTTTTCTTTTCCTATAAGTAAATGAATCATCCCTAACTTGATGCATTTAATATGGAGACCTCAGTCTAGTATAATTTCTCCAGACCTGGGATCTGATTAATGACACAGTGGTTCAGTTGGATTTATGTACCCTGCTCACCTGGGGGAAATACGGTTTGTTCTTTCTTCACAAAAAAAAAAAAAAAAAGGAAATGTGTGGGAATCAGGTTTCGAATATGTGAGTGTAGCAGGGGGAAGCAGAGGCAGGCTGCAGAGTGGGACTCAGAAGAAAACTGCCTGGAAAGCAAAAAACACATCTGTAGATGTGGAAAGATTGGAGCTCAAGTGCCCGAATCCTTTGTATAGGTTCTGTATAGGCTCCAGAGTGTGTCGCCTATGACAACTCAAGGATGCTATGTGTACCAAAAGGTGTCTGTCTGCTGAGCCTCAAGGCCAAGCGGGACATGATTATCATCTTCTCAGCTTCTTGTCTCACCTTGGGCTAGACACAGTCACAGGAGCCTCTCTTTTGAACAACTGGAAGTGACTAGTGATTTGGCTGCTTACCTAACTAAAAAGGCAGACTCCGTGCAGACTAGTGCTGGATTCTTGACCCCTACAGAAGCTGTCATCATCTCGGCGATTTATCCAGTGGAGCTTTATTGACGAACTCTTAGGTGAGACCTGAAGACTCCAGGAGTGATCTGATCCTTTCATTTCCCTGGACAATGAATGTGATGGTGGTGTCACTCCATGGCTGCTAAGAGTCATAAGCTTCTTGAGAGGATAAGGCATCCACACACAGAAAAATGGTCCAAATGTTTGGCCAAGGTCTCTGGCAAGGTAGGCTGTGCTCTGTGAGAGGAGATGAATTTTCTGCGTCCTCTCAGCACCTTCTTCCTGATTTTTCCAGATCCCTTTAACAACCTCCTCACAGCCCAGCAGCCAGTGTCATCCTGTGTCTATGACTGCTCTACCTGTGCGTCCGATGTTCCTCAGTCTCCTGATGAACCTTCAGCGGCGGCCTCTGCTGCCCTGAAGAAGTGAGAACTTTGTCCTCAGCCTCTCCTTGCTCAACTATTGTCTTTCCTGACACTCCACGGCTTCTCGGATCCCCAAATGTGCCACCTGCGCATATACGCCCCCATGCTGTATCTAGGAGTGCCCTCTCCAGCTTGGTGCCATGGACTTCTCAGGCGTCAGACCCCATGGTCACTCCCACGCATGTACTTGGGGACTCAGTGCTTCAGCACCTGAGTCCTTGTGTCCCTCCCTGAAATGTGATTGTTTCTGTCCAAGGGTGGCCCTGGGAACAGGAAGCAAGGTAGACATGTAGTGTGATCCAGATTCCTGGAATGTCCCAGCCTCTCAGCCCAAGTAATGGAACTATTTTCTCTTCAAGCAAACACAAAACAGAGCTCTAGACCACTTGCCTGTCACGTGTCTGGCTGACACTGTCCCCCAAGACCTTGTTAGTGGGAAATAGCCAAATCAAGCCAGCTCTGACCACCTGGGAGCACAGGCTGTGAGGTCTGCCCTCCTCGGTTTTCATTCTGAGGTAATGGTCCTCTAAATGGTGGCAAGGCCGCTCATTGGAACTGACACCCTGTGATGGGCTCAGACAAACACTGGGGCCTGGCAGGCCTCCTGGAGCTGGGTGATGGGGAGTGACCAAATGTGGTTATCATTTGATTGAAACCATCAGCTCATTTCCCATAGGTGGAGGGATATCAACAAGCCCCAAATCAGAACAGACTGGGCTTCATTGTCTGATTACCACAGCAGCCCCAGCTGACTCCTGGTACATGGACAGTCAGGGGAAAGGAGAGCAGGACCCCTCGAGGAAGTCCTCCCATTTGCATCTGCTCACTGTAGACCTGAGATTCAGGAGGTGGTCCTGAAAATTGGAGTGCCCTGTCAAAGTGTGGTTGGGATGGGGTTGGGTGTGTAAGCCACACCACCCTCTATGAATGCTGGGCTAGGGCCAGGATGTCAAGGAACTCCTCTGTCTTCAGTTTTGTCAAGAAATAGTCAATAAAGAAGTCCAGCAGCCCACCCAAATTTCTTCTTTGAGATCTTGACAGAAGATTTGGGTTTTTTTTGTTTAGTCATTTTTTATTTAATTATTTTTATTTTTATTAATTACAGTTTATTCACTTTGTATCCCCCCTGTATCTCCCTCCCTACTCCCCTCCCAATCCCACCCTCCCTCTTCTCCACCCGTGTCCCTCTTCCAGTCCACTGAAAAGGGAGGTCCTCCTCCCCTTCCCTCTGATCCTAGTCTATCAGGTCTCATCAGAAGTGGCTACATTGCCTTCTTCTGTGGCCTGGTAAGGTTGCTTCCCCCTCAGGGGAAAGTGATCAAAGAGCAGGCCATTCAGTTCATGTTAGAGACAGTCCCTGTCCCCATTACTATGGAGGCCCCTTGGATACTGAACTGCCATAGGCTACCTCTGTGCAGGGGTTCCAGTCCATCTCTATGAGTAGTCCTTGGCTGGAGTATCAGTTTCAGAAAAGACCCCTGTGCCCAGAATTTTAGGAACTGTCGCTGTCCTTGTGGAGCTACTGTCCTCTCCAGGTCTTACTATCTCCACTTCTTTCATAAGATTCCCTGTACTCTGCCCAAAGTTTGGCTATGAGTCTCAATATCTGTCTCAATACCCTGCAGGACAGAGCCTTTCAAAGGCCCTCTGTGGTAGGCTCCTATCCCATTCCCTGTTTTCTCCCTCCTCCAATGTCCATCCTCTTTGCCTTTCTGAATGTGGATTGAGCATCTTAGCCAGAGTCCTCTTTCCTGATTAGCTCCTTAGGTGTACAGATTTTAGTATGTTTATCCTATATTATATGTCTAGTATCCATTCATGAGTGAGTATATACTCTGTGTGTCTTTCTGCATCTGGGATACCTCACTTAGGATGATCTTTTCCAGTTCCCACCATTTACCTGCAAATTTCATGATTTCCTTGTTTTTTGTTTTTTGTTTTTTTTTTTATCGCTGAGTAATATTCCATTGTGTAGATGTACCACAATTTCTGTATCCTCAACTGAGGGGCATCTGGGCTGTTTCCAGCTTCTAGCTATTACAACTAAAGCTGCTACAAACATGGTTGAGCAGATGTCCTTGTTGTATACTTTTGGATATATGCTTAGCAGTTGTATAGTTGGATCTTGAGGAAGCACTATTCCTAACTGTCAGAGAAAGTGCCAGATTGATTTCCAAAGTGGTTGTATAAGTTTACATTCCCACCAGAAGTGGAAGAGGGTCCCCTTTCTCCACATTCTCTCCAGCATGTGTTGTCACTTGAGTTATTCATCTTAGGGTATAAGGTGAAATCTCAGGTTGTTTTGATTTGCATTTCCCTGATGACTAAGGACATTGAACATTTAAGTATTTCTCTGCCATTCGATATTCCTCTATTGAGAATTCTTTTTAGCTCTCTACCCCATTTTTTAATTAGATTACTTGATTTGTTGCTGTTTAACTTCTTGAGTTCATTATATAGACTGGATATTAGCCCTCTGTCAGATATTGGGTTGGTGAAGATTCTTTCCCAATCTGTAGACAGTCGTTTTGTTTTGTTGACAGTGTGCTTTGCTTTACAGAAGCTTTCCAGTTTCATGAAGTCCCATTTTTTGATTATTGCTCTGAACATCTATGCTCCAAATACAAAGGTACCCACATTTCTAAAAGAAACATTAATAAAACTTAAATCACACATAGATCCCCACACATTAATAGTGGGAGACTTCAACACCCCACTCTTAAAAAAGGACAGGTCAACAAAACAGAAATTAAACAAAGAAACAATGTCTCTAACAGAGGTCATGAATCAAATGGACCTAACAGACATCTACAGAACCTTACACCCAAACACAAAAGAATTTACCTTCTTCTCAGCACTTCATGGAACCTTCTCCAAAATAGACCATATGGTTGGTTACAAAGCAAGCCTCAACAGATACAAGAAGATTGAAATAATCCCTTGTATCCTATCCAATCACCATGGACTAAAGCTTGACCTCAACAACAACAACAGAAATAGCGAAAAGCTTACACACACATGAAAACTGAATAACTCGCTACTCAATGACAGCTGGGTCAGGGGAGAAATAAAGAAAGAAATTAAAGTCTTCCTAGAATTCAATGAAAATGAAGATACAACATACCCAAACTTATGGGACACAATGAAAGCAGTATTAAGAGGAAAGTTCATAGCACTAAGTGCCTTCAAGAAGAAATTCGAGACATCTCATTCAAGCAACTTAATGGCTCACCTAAGAGCCCTAGAAAAAAAGAGAAGCAGACACACCAAAAAGGAGTAGATGGCTGGAAATAATCAAACTCAGGACTGAAATCAATAAATTAGAAACAAATAAAACAATTCAAAGAATCAATGAAACCAAGAGCTGTTTTTTTTTTTTTTTTGAGAAAATCAATAAGATAGACAAACCCTTAGCCAAACTAACTAAAAGGCAGAGAGACACTATCCAAATTAACAAAATCAGAAATGAAAAGGGGGGCATAACAACAGACTCTGAGGAAATCCAATCAATCATTAGGACTTACTTCAAAAGTCTATATGCCACAAAATTTGAAAATCTAAATGAAATGGGAAATTTTTTTTGATTGATTCCACTTACCAAAGGTGAATCAAGACCGGGTAAATCAATTAAATAGTCCTATATCCCCTAAGGAAATAGAATCGAAAGTCTCCCATCCAAAAAGAGCCCAGGACCAGATGGTTTCAGTGCAGAATTATAACAGACCTTCAAAGAAGAGCTAACTCCAGTTCTCTTCAAACTATTCCACAAGATAGAAACAGAAGGAACATTACCAAACTCATTCTATGAAGCCACAGTCACCTGGGTAACTAAACCTCACAAAGACCCAACAAAGAAAGAGAATTTCAGGCCAATCTCCCTTATGAACATTGATGCAAAAATACTCAACAAAATACTTGCAAACTGAATACAAGATACATCAAAGATATCATCCACTATGACCAAGTAGGCCTCATCCCAGGTATGCAGGGGTGGTTCAATATACAGAAATTCATCAATGTGATCCATCATATTAACAAACTGAAAGAAAAAAACCACATGATCATCTCCTTAGATACTGAAAAAGCATTTTACAAAATCCAACATCCATTCATGTTTAAAGTATTGGAGAGATCAGGGATACAAGGCACATACCTAAACATAGTAAAGGCGATATACAGCAAGCCTATAGCCAACATCAAAGTAAATGGAGAGAAACTTATAGCAATCCCACTAACATCAGGGACAAGGTAAGGCTGCCCACTCTTTCCATATCTCTTCAACATAGTTCTGGAAGTCTTTGCTAAAGCAATAAGAAAATTGAAGGAGATCAAGGGGATACAATTTGGAAAGAAAGAAGTCAAAGTATCACTATTTGCAGATGATATGATAGTATACCTGAGTGACCCCCAAAATTCTACCAGGGAACTCCTACAGCTGATAAACACCTTCAGCAAAGTGGCTGGATACAAACTTAACTTAAAAAAATCAGTAGTACTCTTGTATACAAAAGACAAAAGGGCTGAGAAAGAAATTAGAGAAACAACACCATTCACAATAGCCACAAATGACATAAAGTACCTTGGTGTAACCCTAACCAAGCAAGTCAAAGACTTGTATGTAAAAAATTTAAAGTCTCTGAACAAAGAATTAGAAAAAGATAACAGAAGATGGAAAGATCTCCCATGCTCATGGCTTGGCAGGATTAACGTAGTAAAAATGGCCATCTTACCAAAAGCAATCTACAGATTCAATGCAATTCCCATCAAATTACCAACACAATTCTTTACAGACCTGGAAAGAAAAATTTTCAACTTCATATGGAATAACAAGAAACCCAGAATTGCTAAAACAATCCTCTACAATAAAAGATTTTCTAGAGGTATCTCCATCCCTGATCTCAAGCTGTACTATAGAGCAACAGTAATAAAAACTGCATAGTACTGGCATAGAAACAGAATGGTGGAGCAATGGAACCGAATAGAAGACCCAGAAATAAACCCACACACTTATGGACACCTGATTTTTGACAAAGATGCCAAAACCATACAATGGAAAAAATATAGCATCTTAAACAAATGGTGCTGGTCTAATTGGATGTCTACATGTAGAAAAATGCAAATAGATCCATACTTATCACCCTTCATAAAACTAAAGTCCAAGTGGATCAAAGACCACAACATAAAATCAGACACATTAAATTGGTTAGAAGAAAAAGTGGGGAAGAGCCTTGAATTCATTGGCACAGGGGACAACTTCCTGAACAGAACACCAACAGCAAGATTTGGGTTTAAGTGGATATAAGAAGTAGCTCACTTGTTTTAGTCTGGGTGACATCCCATTCATTGGCCCATTACCATTATCTAGACTCCAGTTTCCTCTGCAAGGAGGTCTGATAATTTGCTAAAAAGATGTAGACTTTCTTCCTAGGATTCCAGTTCAGACCCGTTCTTCCATGGACCCCAGGCTTCAGCCTTTCCTTCTCTAGCAGAGGTCCATGGGAGAACTTCCAATTTTCCTTCTTCTTCTCCTCCTTCTTCTAATATTAATTTCATTTAATTAACAATTAAAGTCTATTATAAAAAAATTCACAAAAAAATCACATCATGACATTAACCAGTCCCAAAGACTGTACAATTTATATGTAGTTGAGTAGTCATTCAGAAAGAAAGCTATGGAATTTCATGCTGGATTTTATACTTCCACTATCTAACTTATTTTTATGCACTTATCCACCACCAAAACTGAAAAATTCATGACAGAGTTAGAACTAGAAAAGCAATTAGCTTTATATCTTTTATTCATAACCCGTGTCCATTTCCTGCATCCATTTCTTGCATTCATGGATTTTTAGCCTTTTGTTTGCTTTATAACATCATTGTCTGTGACTGTACTGACCCAGCCTTGTCCATATGTACACACAGTTGTCACATAGCAGCTATTGTCTATTTATTATACACATCATCATCCCTTTATCCATCTATTCATCTATCCATCTATCTAGCTATCTAGCTATCTAGCTAGCTAGCTATCATCTACCACCAATCTTTTATGTCACCTATCTTATCTACCAATGTAATATCTATCAGTTGTCTCTAATCTATCCATATTATCTATATTATCTATTCACCCATCAAACTGCCTATGATCTACCATTTATTCATTCATCTATCTACCTGCTAATCAATCATCTATCTCATCTATCTATCTCGATTATCTATGTTATTTATCATATCCACCCAATTACCAGTTTATTATATGTCTGTCTATCTATCTATCTATCTATCTATCTATCTATCTATCTATCTATTCATTTGTCTAATATCTCTATGTCCATCTTTACCTAAACTGTACCTGTCTACATACACATTACTCTTTTTTTGCATCTGTAAACATATCGTTACTGAACTGTACTTCATATATCTGTCTATAAACTTTTGAAAGTCTCATTGTGAGTCTTATAGAATGTACATCCCTGGAGCCTCAAAGCTGGAAGCAGATGCCATGACTACCTTCACGTTTTCTAGGGACACTGTCCATTACTTCTTCTCTCCCCCACTATCCTTTCTGGGTCAGTGCACAGTGGTCCTGTCTATGTGCTGAGCAAGCCTTTCTTGATCACTTGCTCATGGTCTCCAGAACCACTGATTTGCTGCATGGGAGGCTCAGAGCTGACTTCCCAAGCACAGGCTGAGATAGCTTTCTCTATATCTCGGCAGGGTGTCTGGTTTTTCATTATCTGCACTTTAATTTGGAACATTTCTTATTTAAAAAAAATTAACAGAACGTTGAAAATATCCCTGGAAGTGTGCTTCTTGCCTTCACACAGCTCTGCACTATAATGTAAAGTTTCGATTCCCTCAACACAGCGAGGCACTCTGGAGCAATGTCCTGGTGCAAGTGGTCTTAGTCCAGTCACCCAGATACCTTAGCTCTTGGGGCAGCCTGGTACTTCCCGGACTTCTATGAAGCCATGGCTTCCTCCAAAAGCCTTTCTCCTCCAGTGACTGACCTCTGGCTTCTTTTCCTTACCTGCTACTCATATCAAATGCAACTGTGGAGCCCAACACCCCCCAAGAGGGAGTTCTCTAAAATTCAATTTTGGTGAACGAGAATACCTGTGTCCCAAGGCCTGGATAGGGCACGGCGAACAGTGGCAGTAAATTTATCCTGTGAGAATGTGAGCTGCAGCTCTGTGAGGGGCAGAGGAGGTGGGGTGATGGTGGAGGAGAAGGCAGAAACACAGGGGAGTTGTGACCTATGGTTCATACTAAAAGGACTTTCTCATAGGAGAAAGATAGCTTTTTTTGCGGGGAGGGGAGATGTTTCTTCCTAATTTCTCTAGAGGCCTGTGTGACCAGCGCATCCCAGAGAAGCCACTTAGATATTTGTCCCCCCTGGAATAGTCGTTCCTAGGCTGGGATGGGAGCAGTTCTGGGCTGGAACAATGATGACACACATCACTGGCACTGTGAACATGGCACTCCTCTTGCTTCCTGCCTCCCCTTTCTGTCTAGGAGGTATTAATCCTAGGGTTCTTTATGTTTCAGAAGTTAGAGGTCGCCTGATCCTAGAAAGTGAGGAGCCAGACTGGATCAGTTATTTGTACTGCTGCTGTGACAAAATAACCCTACAAAGGCAACTTCAGGGAGGAGGGGTTTACACACGGTTCAAGGGCGCAGTCTGTCACAGTGGGGAGACATGGCAGCGAGAGCCTGAGGCAGCGGTCAAGCTGCATTCAGACTCAGAAAGCAGAGGGAGATGGGTGCCGGCACCCATCTCCCTCTCTGCTTTTTATTCGTTCTCAGCCTACAAGCCACGGAATAGTGCAGTCCCTTCAGGATGGGTCTTCGCATCCCTCAGTATCCCAATCTGGAAACCCTCATGATCTGACCACCACATCCAGGGTTGTGTTTCCACGGTAACTCCAAATCTCATTATATTCATAATCAAGAGTTAACTGCCACGGGGATCTTAATGTCACCAAGAAGTGCGGGATGCGAAGGGTGAACTCTGTGGATATTATGAGCCCTGAGACTAATGATTCAGTCACCAAACCTGCGCTCACAGGACAAAGAACAGAGCCTCTGATTCCCAAAAGGTTAGGTTACAGTGAAACAGTCTTAAAAGAAGTCCTGTGAGAGCAGACCTTAGGCAGGGGAGGAAGCTCTCTTTTCCACAAATGGTTGTTTGCTCATACAAGCTGTGACCCAGCTGTGACCTGTGAATACGTATATGGGTATAAATTAACATCAATGGGGTAACTTTTAAAATCCACCACAAAACACTTGACCCACTTCCTGTTTCGTTTGATGTACTTCCTGTTCCATTTGTAATGTTCAGATACTCAATGCCATTGGCTTTTTAATTTTTTTAAAGTTAGAATATGATACAACGTATTTCATTATGGCAGTTTCACAACACTTTGTTCATTCCTATTTCTCCCTGTACCCTGCCCTTGTCTCTCACCCTTCTGCATAGTTCTTGCTCCCCACTCCCAATGGCCTCCCTTTCTGTCCTCATGTCAGGTGTAGTCCTTCACTCTCTCAAACTTTTTTTTCATCCTCTTAGGATCTCTTTTTTCTCAATCATGGTCAAGCTCAAAAAGTTGCTCAACATTCTTAGCCTCTAGAGAAATACAAAATCAAAATGTTTTTAGACTCCACCAAACAAATCAAAATGGTTGTCATCTGGAAAAGAAATGACAAGAAACGGTGGTGAGGATGTGGGAGAGCAAGCCCTTCTCTCCTCCAGGTAGAAATGTAAAGTCATGCAAATACTGGGTAAATCTGTATGGAGGGTTCTCAAACAGTAGAGCTGGAACTGCCCTATAACCCGGTTATGGCACGCCCATGAATATACCCAAAGGATTCAGTGTACCACAGAGACACTTGCATGTCTATGCTCATTGCTGAATTATTCACAACAGACAGGAAATGAAATCAGCCTAGACCACTGTCAAACTGTGGAGGGGAGAGCAAATATTCCATGCACACACAGTAAGATTTTGTTTAGCTATGAAGAGGAACAAAGTTACATTTACAGGAAGACAGCCACCCAGTACCACTAACTGGAATGTGGCTATTGCTGCTACAACCAAAGGCAATAGACAAAGGCTTTGGGTATCACCTGACTGTGTAAGAGGTGAGCACCTCATCAGGCTCTTGTAAAGCCATCTAGCCACCACATTTATGTCTCTGTGAAGACACTGGAAGGGGAAGAAAATGAAAATAGAGAGCCATAGAGACAGACAAGAGAAGCCATAGTGGGAAACTATATACACTCCATGCTAGGACACAGCCTTCTCCCTCAATCCCAGCCTTGAGTCAGGCCATGCTCACAGCTCTGTGCTGGTGTGAGGTCCACATAAACTAGCAAGCTTCTCAACTGTGTGAACTTTCAGGTTCTAGGCCTGTGCCCCAACAATTCCATTCTTCCTTTAGTAGTAGAGTGTTCATGACACAGGGGTCCTCTCAGCTAGCTCCCAGACTCTTCAAATAAGAATACCTCAAGCACCTGTTCCAGGGAGAACCTGGTTCAACTCCTGCCACACAGCTTCTCAGGCAATGCATTTTGTTCCCTCAGTTTACTTCACCTGGGAACAGGGACTGCAGTGCTGTAGCACCTGTTACCTTCTGTAACAAATAAAGCAATTATTTAAAAAAAAATTCTTAAATGTGGGAAGATGCCAAAGAGGTAGGGGTAGCTGGGCATGAGCACTCCCCTGTAATCCTAGCACGTAGAAAATATGGGGAGGTAAAAACAGAATTCAAGGTTATACTGGGCTACATGAAACTCAGCCTCAAAAAATGAGAGAGGTGAAAGGAGATGGAGAGAGAGAGAGAGAACATGTGAGCTAGCCGAGCCTAAATTAAACCAGGTGAGAGTGGGACAGGGATCTACATTGAGCTTGTTACACCAAAGGGCTCTTCGAGAGGTAGCTATGGGCTGTGGGAAGTCTTACTCAGAACAATTAGGGACAATGTAAGAATGACAGCAGCACCAGCAGCTGAGACATTGCTCTTTGTGTTTCTATGCTGAGCTGTTCATCTATAGGATACCTGAATGATAGTCCCTGTGTTAGCTATTTGAGGAGACATACAAAGAGGTAGAATAAAGCATCCCCCAAAGAAAAGAGATACACTTAAAATTACTTGCACCTACAGATAGATTCTCTGTACTGAGCTGGCTTAGGAGCACAATTTAAGAACATTTGCTTCCGTCTAACTGAACTAGGCTCCAAGGTGTACTGAACAAGTATGGGTAGCATGTATCCATCTGCTCAAGAAGACCCTGTCTACTGGCTTAAGAGGGGAGTTTGTGCCTGATATTTTGGGACCAGACGATCAGACAAACATCTTCCTCCACCCATCTCCTGCCTTTTCTGCTGGCTATCAGCAGATGCTGAAGATGGGCCTTGGAATGTGCCTCAGCTGCTAAATGGCTCTCTCTCCTCCCTACTTCTTGTTTTCTGGAGTCCAGTTGACAGACCCCAAATCTTCCAGGCTATCCTAGGCAGAAAAGGGAGTTGGCATGACACATCCAGAGCCCACAACGCACTGCTTTTTTAAAATGCCAGAGACCCTGACCTGTGCCACTGGTATACAGCCTAGGCTGTCCTGAAAAGCCACTCCGGGAGTAACTTTACCTTCTTATCACAACTCAGAACACAGCTAAATCCAGCATGCATAAGAGGTGTCCCATGACATAAAATGACTGTTACAGTGGACTATGGGGCTTTGGAAAACCCATCTCTGGTCCCTGTGAACAGGAGGATGATGACAGGGTGATTCTACCCATTAGGCCATTTCATTTCCCTTACGGTTCAGCCCTAAAGCCACCTTTGTTTCCAAATACTGTAATGGAACCCTGGAAAATAATAAAGGTATTTTGTGGAAAACTCCTTAGTCTGTGGGATAAACCTGGAGCACTGACATGTATAGCTGGAGGCTTATTTTTAGATCCTCTGGAGAGTGAACGCGTGTGAGGGAAAGTCAGGGAGGATAGCAGAGAGAGAACGGTTTAAATCATAATAACTTCATAAAACAGAGTTTTCTTGTAATATTCTTTGGTAATGTTGAGCTGAAAATAGATTTACAATCAAAATGGGCTTAATCTGATATTAAAGAATTCTTTTAAAATCCCCCAATCAATTGAGATTCTTCCCCCCTTTGGTTTGTTTTGCTTTAGCTCCTCCAAGAGGCTGTGGGTGTAAAGAAATATATTGACATTAATTAAGGTGAGTTTCCTGTTGCTTAGCAAGGCCTCCACAGCAAATAAAGGCCGTTAGCAGGGACGTGGATCCTAGAGGGGCAGGATTCAGCTTGACATGGGGGCTTTGTGGAGGCAGCACACAGGCATATGAGTGTTCCCATGGCTGATCTGCATTTCTGAGTCCAGATGCAATGCATGCAAAGGATTGCAGCCTAAGCCTTCTCCGGGAGCCAGGCTCTTGGATGTCCCTCATATCCTAGCCCAGTCCATGGATCAGGCACCATGAACTGAGCAGGTGTTAGGAAAGGTCCCCTCCAGGGCCAGGGCCCCTCTCCAGTCCCTGAATGGACAGCTCGGCATCATCCTCAGGTATTAAAAGTAGATAATTTTTGCTTGGCATTTTGTCTTAATAAAGTCATTTTTGTACTGGAAAGCAAATCTATTTCATAGCACACCTATAACTTGAGTTGATGAAGTCTAATAAAAATTCTTAATTAAACATAATTTGTATTAATGATAATATTATAATCCCAGCCATAATTCCTATTTTGTCTCATACAACACAATTAAATCTTTGAAAGAAATCAGTGGCTTACACTCACTCTTCGTCTTCATTACCAGAAGAATGATATTGTAGAGAATGTTTTAAGGGGCCCAACCATGCACTGGTCTCTGGATTAGTTGTGTCAAAAGCTGTCAGTTTTCATGGCACCCTTTCAGTGCACCACATCTCAAGTCATCTTAAGCCCAGGTCTTTGGAACATGTTTAATAGCCACTTCCTTTCCTTGTTAGACTCTGCACTGATTCACCAGGGCCATGGCATATTGTCTAGCTCCTCTCTGTGTCCTCCTGCTCAGAACATGCTCATGCACTCATGCAATGAATAACACAATTTGCTGAGTACTGCCTCTATCTATGTTTCATTCTCCTTTTTCCTTGGCCCATGCATAAGGAATTAGGAGAAACAGGAGGCTGTAAACACAGACCCAACCAGGATCGTTGGTGACTCAGATGTCCCCACATTTGGCCCTAGTGACAGCTCTGGGATGAGACGTCTGCAGTACACTCACTCTAGCTTCTTAAGGAGGCTCTCAGCCCTGCAGATCCCAAGCCACACGCACAGTGCCTGCTCTAGTGGCTTTCAAAGTAAATCACGACTTCAGAGGAGTGTCACACATGATTGATGAACCCAAGATGTGAAAGGCGAAGAGGCAATGAATGATAAGCTCAATATACCAGACAGAACGCTGTTTTTTTTTCCCCCCTTATGATTTCATGTAGAATCTGTCCTGGTTATACAGGATGATGCATAAATTCAGGGACAAATTCTGAATCATTCACAGGTTTTCTGTTGTGGAGGGAGAGGTGACTGCCTTAAAGATTCCTAACTTGTGGCTTCTGGCTGGCCTTACTGTGATTGGCAAGTAATGATGGACAGCAGTCAGTGGCTGGAGCTGCTCTGGACACAGGCACCCAAGACTGGTGGCATTTGCTGTGGAAGAGCTAGGGATTCTGCTGGTTTGTTCTATTCGAATTGTTGAATGCCTGCACACATACAAATAAATAACAACCACATGAAAGCTGAACAGTTTAGAGATGTAAAAAGTCAGTCTAGGCTCACAGAGCCCAGATGTGTTTTGCATGTTCTCTGGTAATACTGCCCATATCAACAAAGTGAAAGTAGTGGCTTAGTCACAGCAGGGCCAGGAACCCGTGTCTCTGAGAAGCCATAGAAGGAGGTCTTGGGGAAAATGTGAACCCAGCCCAGCTCTGACCTAGTAGACAGTGAGGACTGTAGATATTGAGGATAGTAGATAGTGAAGTGTGACAATTGCTCAGGTTTCAGAAAACAAGGTGGGTGGAGAAGCCAGAGCAGCTCAAGAAAGGCCTGGTGCTTGCTCTTCCTTATGGCTAGCTACAAATCCCCCCCCCAAAAAAAAAAGCCAAGAGTGGAAGGCTGAACCCATAATTTTTTAATTA
>NW_026592680.1:0-4002 GCF_907164565.1 Psammomys obesus | reverse complement strand
GCGAGTTCCAGGACAGCCAGAGCTACGCAATATATATATATATATATATGAATATATATATATGTATGAATATATACATATATATTCTCAAATATCAAATGTTACATTATGGTTATTATGGTACATTAAATAAATTTTGTTCCATGCATTTTGATCACAATCGCTCACTCCTCCTCTCCCTTCTTGAGAGCCTCTGGTGGAAAAGTGCAAACGGATGATGGTCATGGTGGTCAGAAGAGAGTCTGAAGGCAGTGACTGTGGCTGATATGAACAAGCTGATATGAAACCAGGAGAGGAGGCAGCATGGCTGCCGTGTTGTAGCCTCTGTGCTGGGACCTTTTCCAAGGCAAAAACTAGTAAACACTGGAATGATACTAAGTGTTCAAGTCTGCATTCACACTGCACATAGATCTTCATGCTTCTGTTTTAGAGGCTTTCCACACCATTGAAGAATCACACAGTTGGTTCCCACAGATTTAGTTGGGACCTAACTCAGAACAATGGTTTCTGAGCCAGCGGGGGTATGCAGGTTGCCTGACAGATGATGCTGTCTTCTTACGCTTCATAGTGGGAAGTCCCCGAGTATGAGAGCAAAATGCCCCGCTGACCGGAGAAGGAATAATCAGGGCTAAGCATGTACATACAGCCTGCCGCTGAGACCATGGCCAGCAGGGCCATCCCGTCCTCCTGCCATCTGCTCCATATATCGGCCCCATCATCGCTGCTCTGTCCCGAAGATCCTGTAGGTGTCTTTGAAGCAGAGGGGAGCAAGAGCTCTTAAGTTATTCTTAATTTGTTTTTTCGCATGCTTAAAAAAACGTGGCAAGTTGAACGCACCGCAGTTTTAGAGAGAGCTCTGCGCAGTCCCAGTGGGCATAAGATTAAAACCGGCAGTTGGTCTCTCATGCTAAGTAGCAGAGAAGAGACTTTCCCAAGGATATTTTTCATGTTCACAGCAGTTTTCCCATTTCGAAACACAGAGCACAGACTTAAAACAGCAATTGGAAAATAAGCAAAGTTACAGGTGACGTGAGAAACCAGGATAATTCATGGGTTTCATAAGAGACACAATTAGAATTCTTCCCTCCAGCCACAACCCTGCGCTCCGAGAGACAGAAAGCTCAGACCTGGCGTTTCCCATCTGCATATGAACCTTCTCAAATTGGGTTAAAATTGGGACATCTACTCAGATGTCTGGAAGAAATATCTCATGAAAAAAAAAAAAAAAAAGAGTCATGTTTGAGCTTGGAATGTGGCTGTGGCTCACTAGGTCCACCGGTAAAACGCTAGATCTATCAGTCGGCTGAACAGCAAGCCATGCATGGAGGACTCGATTCCAGAGGGGGGGGGGGGGGGAGCACGGCAGTGCGCAGGCGCAGTGTCATGCCAAAATCCTGGGCTTTCCATTAAACTGGATGTTGAAGTCACTGAAATTTTTAATCAAGGCATTGTCTTTTCTTTATTGCTGTTTCTCTCTCACTTTCTCTCTGTGTGTGTGCGTGTGTGTGCACGCGTGTGTGTGTGCGTGTGCATGTGTGTGCATGTGTGTGTGTACATTGGCTGAGACCAGAGGAAGATCTTAGGTCATCGTTTTCTAATTGCTTTTCTACCTTGTTTTTTGAGACAGGCTCATGCGTTGGCTTGCAGCTCACCATTTTGGCTAGACTGACTGGCCAGTCAGTTCTGGGGATCCATCTGCCTCTGCTCCCAGCAGTTTTCCCCTTTAGAAACACAGAGCACAGACTTAAAACAGCAACTGGAAAATAAGTAAAGTTATGGGTGACGGAGGAACCAGGATAAAACCCACCTGGACTTTGAATTGGGTGCTGGAGATCTGAATCCGGGTGTTCACTTACTTTACCCACGGAACCAGCCATCCTTTTCTTTATTTATGTTTAATTCAAAATAGGTATTTAGGACTCAGCGGACCTTTGTCCTCTGTCCTGTTGTGGGGTTGGGTGCATGGCTGGGCATTTGTGGCTGGTACTCTTCCATTGGTTCTTGAAATGTTACTTGAAGTTCTGAGACTTCGTATGCAAATATGTTCAACACCTATGACTGGCTTCCTTTAGCCCAGTGAGGGCAGGGCATATGAGGGGTTTCTCTATGTCACAAGTCAGAAGAGCTGGCTAATCAAGGGCTTTTCATTTAGGCAATGGGGATCACTGTAGAAGGCAGAGAAGGGTTGAGATCAAAGGGCAGAGGCACTCATTTACAGCATGTTTTAATGGCTCAATCCACCTCACATGCTTCATGGCATTTGGTCACAATGGAGAGAATTTGGAGAGTGAGTGAGGTCAGGTGGGAGCCACGAGAAAAACACAGAGAAATACCATAATATCTGTGCAGTTACGTAGAAAAGTCAGCACCTGCCAGCTTTTAGCTATCTCTCTTGGTTTTTGGGGGGTTGTGTGTGTGTGTGTGTGTGTGTGTGATTCACAGGAAATTGTGTGTGCATGTATGTGTGCAAGTGTGTCCTACATGTGTATGAACATGTGTCGTACATGTATGTGCACGTTTGAGCGCACTTCTGTGTGTGCACATGTGTGTCCTACGTGTGTGTGTGTGTGTGAGTCCCTTTGTATGTGTGTCTGTGTATCTTCAGCAGCTCTGAAAGTGTGAAGAGAGACAAACAAGGGAGCTAGGGAATAGTTCATTTAAACAAAGCACCTCTTCACATTCACAGATACAAGCAGACAGGAGCCCTCATCTCAAGGTGAAATTGTTTTTGTTTTTGTTTTGTTTTGTTCCCTCTCTGGGTATTGGTGTGCTAAAATTGGAGGCCAGCCAAACCGGTGAGAGGCCACCTGACAAGGGAAGGCCACCCTTTCATACAACTCAACTTCAAGCAGGCTCCAGGACACAATCCTTAAGAATCATCAAGCCCCTCAATCATGTTTGCACTGCAAGTCTGGCACTTGGCTTCTTTTCTCTCTCCTCAGCGGGTAGATGGGCATCTTTACTGTAGTTTCACCTGTTCTTCTCATCCTTCACCCCATCTGTGCTGACAAAGGCCCTCTCTGTCAGTCATAGCAAGCCGGCCTCCTCTGGGCCCTCTCTCATCAGGCCTTCCCTCTGTCCTCATGGAATTCAGTTTGATTAGGAAATCCTGCCAAGTCAGGTAGCAAAGATCTCCTACCCTTCTGCATCCAGAACTATTGTTAGGTTGTCCCCTTGATTTATTTCATTTTGTAATGTTAGTCTGGCTGTAAACCCCCTGTCCACCCTGACATTTCCTCTTTGTGAACCTCCATTCACTGACCCACAGCCTATTATTTGGTTATAAATTGCCCCCAGGTGTTCTTTTGGAATCAGTGGTGAGTCCTAACCTAGCAACCTGTGCCTTCTCAGCTTCCCTTGAATGAAGTCCTCCTTCACTGCCTTTGACAAAGGCTTAGATGAATGTTTTTCTCAACAGTGCCTTTTCTTTTCTTAGATTCTTTTTTTTTTCTTAGGCTGACACCAGCCATATTGAAAAAAACTTCCCAACTTTTTGGAAGAAATTCTCCAGATGCAGCTTTACCAAGATACCCAGAGTTAGACCCTAAGCATTTAGCATATGGAATCAGGGGACTCAGCTCAGACACCCTTCCAGTCCCCACTGTTGACTTCTACTTTGTCTTTTCTGTGGACTACAGGTGCCAGGAATGTCCTAGCCAGTAGCCATTTTTCATCCACTTCCTTTCTTTTCCCTTTATCCATTTGATTTCTTTTCAAGCTATTTCCTCACATTTATCTCTCTATTAAAGAGCACCACAATTGAGCTGTGAAGGGTTGGGAGCACACCTCTGGTGTAATTTTGACATAGTTTCCTAAACGGAAATACCACCAATCATAAATATTGCTAATTTATCATTTTTAATTTTAATTGAAAACAAATGTATGTACAAACCAAAGAAGGAGGAGGAGGAGGAGGAGGAGGAGGAGGAGGAGGAGGAGGAGGAGGAGAAGAAGGAGAAGAAGAAGAAGAAGAAGAAGAAGAAGAAGAAGAAGAAGAAGAAG
>NW_026592679.1:0-1842 GCF_907164565.1 Psammomys obesus | reverse complement strand
ACTGTGCATATATGTTCATATATACCATACTGTGCATATATGTTCATCATTGAATCAAGGTTTGGATGGTTTGAAATTCAGGATTCTGATGAATAAGGCTGTTATAAATGTAGCATTCCGATTTTTGTGTGTGCTTATGTTTAAATTCTCTTGAGTAGATATTTGATAGCTGAGTCGATAGGGTAATGGCATGATTAACTTCTCAAGATGTTGCTAAATTGTTTTCTAAATTGGCTATAGCATTTGATTTTCTCAATGAGTGAGGATCCAGTTTCTTAACATTCTTGTCAGTATTTATTATTGCCTGACTTCTTATTGTTACCATTTCAGAGAGTACATAGAGATATTTCATTGTAGTTTTACTTTCATTTCACTATTGGCTAATAATGTTGTAAAGCATTGTCTTATATTTTATTAACTATTGATATATTTTATTTTTGAAATGTCTTAAATTTTTACAATTTAAACAATTTACTTTTTATTGTTGAGTGGATTAAAATATATTCTAAACACAAATTCTTTACTAAAGATATAAATTTTATAAATATATGCAAATATTTTCTACTTTGTAGGTTATCTTTTAAGTTTGTTTTTCATTTAAAATTTTTTTTTTATTTTCTTCTTTTTCTCTCCCTCTCTTCCTACCTCTCTCTCCCCTACCTCTCTCACCAGGCATTGAAACTAGGGCCTTGTACATGCTAGGCTAGTGCTTTGCCATTGAGCAGCATCTCCAGCCCTCTTTAACTTTTTGTTTAGAGACAGGTTCACACGGAGCTGTCTAGTCCAACCTTGAACTTGAGGCCTCCTACATTAGCCTTTTATAGGTTGGAGTAAAGGCTTGTAGCTGCATCTTATTTTCTTGGTAGCATTCTTTGAAGCATGTAAGTTACTAATTTTGGTGAAGTTCAATGTATTATTTTTTGTTTTGTTATTTCTGTCTTATATCTAATGATCCATTTCCTCATCCAAAGTCATCAAAATTCATTTCTAACAATTTTCCCATGAAATGTTAACATTGTATTAACTTTATGAAAAAGAAAATGGTAGATTTTTGCATTAAATTAATAAATTAGTTTAGGAAACAAACAAACAAACAAACAAACACAAACATGTTTTTGTTGTTGTTTAAAAAAGTCTTGCTGTGCTTACCAGGCTGGCTTTAACTCAGTGTGTAGCCTAGGCTGGCTTGAACTCTTGAGCCTCCCTCTGTCTCAGTTTCCTTAGTGCTGTGGGCACAAGCAGATACCACCACACTTGGGTGGAAAAAATTTTTATCTTAATGATATCAAATCTACCAAATGTTAATATTGAATACTTTTTATATTTAACTTTTGTTCAGTGTCTCTCAGAAATATTTTAAGTTTACAGTACATAGATTTTATACCCTAATATTTTGAAATAGGATTGATTTTTTATAATGTTATTGTGGGTCAAATTTTTTTTTTACATTGTTCTTAATTGTCAGTTATTACCACAATAAAATGGATATTTAAATATTAATCTCATAATCTATAACTTTGCTTAATTTTGTTACTAAGACTTGTTTTTTATAATTTTTGTTTTTGTTTTTCATGAGACATTGTTTTTCTCTGTAGCCTTGGCTGTCCTGGAACTCACTCTGTAGACCAGGCTGGCTTTGAACTCAGAGATCTGCCTGCCTCTGCCTCCTGAATGTTGGGATTAAAGGTGTGTGCCACTATTGCCCAGCAACTTGTGCTTTTTTATGTGGATCTCTTAGAATTTTCTACACTATGATATCACATGCATGAAGGTAACTTTGATTCTTATTGTTAATTTTTTTTTTTTTTGGTAATCTCTATTTAAATGTTTAATGAAATTTAC
>NW_026592678.1:0-8410 GCF_907164565.1 Psammomys obesus | reverse complement strand
TCTTTCTTTCTTTCTTTCTTTCTTTCTTTCTTTCTTTCTTTCTTTCTCTCTCTTCTTTCTTTCTTTTTCTTTTGGTGTGTGTTAGAAGAGAATGTATTCATTCAATCGCTGTGCTGAAGGGGTTTAGCATACAGATACCAGGGAAACCTTATCAAATAAGGTTAAGTCAACAAAGAGGGAGACAGGTGGAAATGAAGAAAAATACCTCAATTGAATGAAAATCACAGTTATTTGCTCTAAATAATATTGAGAGACCAGATTCCATGTGTCAGGGAGAAAAAGATAACTAAGTAGTCATACAGGTCCATTGGGCTTTGCTCATAATAAAATCCTGTTGGCATTCCCTGGGTATCTGACTGAGGAAACCCTGGTCCTCCCTCTATTCCATTAGGAGCCTGAGCTGCTTTCTTTTGCACATAGAAAGCATGTGTGTATGTGAGAATTCTATATTTGGTGGTGAACAGCTGAATTCATGAATATACAAACTGTCAGACTGTTGAAGGAGCTTTTGTTAGGGAGAGTGGGGTGAGATTTTGTGCTCAGCCCTGGTTTAAGCATGGCGTCTAGACCATGGGAAATCCAACATTCGTGATTCCATGTCTGTAAAATTCTGCTGATTCTGATTTGCTTTGTGCTTCTAAATGAGGCACTTGAGCTGGCAGATGAGATGATTCAATGAAGTATGGTGCTATTTTTTTCAACCACTGTAAGTTGATCTTAAATGTTCTCGGTGATATCAACGGACCTCCACTCTAATTTTCTATCTTTGCTCACCCAAGATAATTCTAGATTTACATAAGATTTTCCTTTCCCTTACTTTCTGAAACTACTATATGTCCTTTCCCTCTAGGGATGTATGGATGCACACTCATTGAGTTAAGCACTTTCTGAGATCACTTTCTACCACGTGAATTTGCAGAATTTGGAGTCAAGGCACACAGGACAAAAAGAAAACTAAGAAACCCTGGTGAAACTTTAAAATTAGGACTTTGTTTCCACTTTGCTTGGCCCTTTCACCCTCCTACATGTTGTTTGCTTCATATTCTGATATGTGAGTTGAGTTTTTGCAGGTCCTTTCCCATTTAGTTAGTGGATTACAGGGATTGGGTTCCAGGCAGGGCTTAATCTAGAGTTGATAGTTATATGGTATCCTTAGTTAATGAAAGTTTGAGAAGTGTTAGTTCACTTTAAAATGATCAAGAAACCTCATTTTTCTACATGGCTTTGGAAAATTTACCTATGTGTTTCTCTTACTTAAAGAATGTTATTGAAATACTGGAAATTCCTCACTACCCACTCCTCCTTCATGAGCTATGTAACTATTACAAATGTCAATGAAAAGAAACGTGTAGTGAAAACAATAATATAGATGTATGTTTTTAGGTAGAACAAGGCAGACAGTATTTTGATTCACTATGGCATTCTGGCAAATTTGCCTCAGGTATATGCACATATCCTACATTCTTAGTAATATTTGTATCTACTTGATTTTGAATAAATAAAGTGGTCCCATGATGCACTCTGAGATACTGGTACCCTTAATGATACTGTGCAATTAGAACTGTTGAAAACACATTATACTCTTAATTTCCAACAAATGGAGATGGAATGTATGTATGTGTAAGACTGAATTTGATATAATAAGATGTAAATTCAACAAATATCTTTCATCAGTTGCATTCAATGTCAGTGATAAGCTTTTGAATTTTACTTGGGTTTATTTCAAACCATAATCACATTCATATTTTTAAAGGGGACAGTTAATAATTGTTTTTTGTCAGGCCTGGGTATCTAGTAATTTCACAAACCATTAAAGTATAAAACCCATTAAATTAATTTATTTTGCAAATTGCATATGCTTAGATTTGATACCAGCATTCAATGAGGCTTATGGAGAGGTAAGGTAAAATCACTGTGATCACCTTGAGTCTATTCTGTTTGCTTGTTCCTCAAAGATGTGATCAGTGCTATAAAAAAGCAGTTGTTGACCTGACATAGACACTGAGCATTAGAAATGGAAATGTAGGCTAGGTTGAACTATATCCGTTTAAAACGATGGTTTATATTTTATTCTTTTGTGTGTGTGGAGCTGGGGATTGAATCCAGGGGCCTCATTCACTCTAGGCAAATGTTGTACTGCATTTGTTAAATAGTTAAATCTTCAGTCCCCTAATTTGTATTTTGAAGTCCTATCCCCCAGTACCTTATAGAATATGACCTTTCTGAATATATGATTTTTATATTTTAAATAGGATAATTGAGCTGGGCTGTAGTCCAATATGGCCTCACTTAAAAGGGAAATTTAGAGAAAGGTAAATGAGAGAAAGTCATGTCAAAATGAAGAGGTCCAAGAGCTGAGGAAGACTAAAGATCTCAAGCAAACCACCCAGAGCTACATTACACATATGGCGCAGACGCCTTTAAGTCCTCGTGAAGAACGAATCCATCTAATCCTGAACTTCTATCTTGTAGTGCTATGAAACAATAGGCTTCTACAGCAATCCCATTGAGCAAATAAAAAGAAATAATAAGTCCTGTTTCTAAACAAAAAGGAGGGATGATGCCGCTTCCCTCTATGTTCCTTTGTCTAAATCTACATCTTTATTTGGAGAGTATGGATATGTAGCTATAGATCTGATGTTTAGATATGTAGGTGTAAACCTGTTGTTTAGAGAAGTCAGTATGTTTTGAGTTCAGGTACAGATACAATAGTGCTCATGTGGAGAGCGTTATTTTCACTAACCAGGCACATGAATGCAGTTGGTAGTTTAACTGACTGAGGACTCTTCTTGGTAATGATCAAGTTGGATCCAATTTTGCTATCTGTCTCAAGTATAAATTGTGATCATCTGGGTATGTTTTTGTTGACATCTCTGCGGTGTCTTACTGCTCCTTGCTAATCAGAAGCTCCTTTTAACATGTGAAATGACAAGCTGCTGACATTTACTCGCTGAGGAACTCAAGCCTTGGATGAGCTCTTAACTTTAGTCTGAATGCTGCTTTGAATTTTGCAGCTCACAGTAGTCAAGCGGCACTGCTGACTGTTCAAAGAAGCCAGATTGCTGAGTGCTTTGAATCAACTTGAATATTAGTTTGAATATAAAATAAACCAACTCAGTTGGTCTTTTGTGATGTCTGCTCAGATGGGGTGAATAGGGACTCGTCATTTCTTCTAGAAGCAGCTTTACTTACCTTAGATACTAGGCTCCTCTAGTGCAATAACCCTGGCTGTGGTTCTTTGTAAGCAGCTCCGTCAGCAAAACGGCTTTAAATAATACAGATGAAATATTTGGAAGGGAGATTCCTGGAAAGAATGCCCAAGGAATGTATGGCTTTGTTTGTGAGAGTTGATGACTTCATTTTAACACAACCACAACTGTTCATTAATCTGAGATTTTCTTTTGGTAAGACCATTTTTACTTGCTATAGATTGAGCTTATTTATGATACTGTTGGGAGGTGCTAATGAGAATTCACTGGAATCCATCAGGAAATATTTTTTAAAATAAAAAATAATTAAAAAACAAATTTTAAAAGAAAAAATAATTTAAAAATATTTTAAAAAGAAAAAAATTATTTCCATATGGATTCTGGTGAAATTTCAATATATAATTTCTCCCTTCCCTTTTCTCACTTAAAATGCTCCCAATATACTCCTTTTTATGCTCCTTCAAATTCATGCCCTCTTTTTTTTCACTAATTGTTGTTACATATATACATAGATACACACACATACACACACATATATATTCCCAATTATTATCTGCTCAGTCTGTATAATGTTATTTATGTGTATGTTTTCAGGCCTGACCATTAGATAACTAATTGGTGTGCTCTTCTCAAGTAAGACTAATGTTTTTACTCTCAGCATTCCTTAGTTGCCTGTAGTTCTTGTGTAGGGCTGAGGCCTCCTGGTCTTTTACAGACCACATTAGCATGTCCACTGTTGATACTGTTATTGTGTCTCTTAGTAATGTCAGAAGCTACGTTCATAAAGTCTCAGCAACATGACTGCGCAAACATGAGCTGAACAAGGAACTAGTTTCAAATCATGTCTGTCTTAATTTCTCACCTGTTTACAGCCTCCCTTTAATATACAAAACAGCAAGGTACAAACTGAGTGAGTACTTATGGCCCTAGACAGGCACAGAGCATGAGTGGTAGTTTGTGTCTGAAAACCATGGTCTTGGTGTATTCTGCAGCCTTTAAATATTTGGATTGAAAGAACTTTGTGAGGATTGCTTCCAGGCTTTATAGATTTGGAGATTGATCCAACTTATTTGCAAATATGGGTCTACTTCTGCACTACTTACTAGCTTTTTACCTATCATATTCTTTGGAATTATTTGTTATAATAATTCTATTGGAATTATTTGTTATATTAAACTCATATTTTAAAGTTCTATAAACTAGAACACTTTTTATTTTCAATTTCAAACATGTATAATTCACCTTGGGCAAACAGTTACTGCTAAGGAGAGTGGAAATAAGCTCTGCTGTGGCCACATCTGCCTACTCTGGCCATCTTTTAAGACTAGTTTGGATCATTCCCACTTTCTTGTCTCCACTATACAGTTAGGAGCAGGGTCAGTCATGAATATGCATGCATCACACACCTGTGACCAACAGACCTCCCATCAAGGAATGGCAGAGTATCAATTACTTTTGAAACACATGACTCATAGCAGCTGCTGTCTGTGGCCCACAGGACTCCCTGCCCTGCACGACAGCTGCACATCATATCTTGTGGTCACAGTACTTTAGTCGCTTCCGTGGCCAGATATCAACGGGGTGGGAAGCATAGGCAAGCCTATCAGTTCCAAGGTATTATTAGTTCATGGGCAATCTGATTCAGAAATGTTATGTATAAGATGTCTCTGAATATTAAAAATGGGATTTCTGTGGTTTTGACAGCTTGTTACTATGAATACAGAGTAATAATCACAGACATTTGTTACTTTGCCGTAGGAGCACCTTCTGTGAAGTCTCATTTAATCTTCACCGAACAAACATGTTAGAAGCTGGTGAAAGTTGTTTTTTTTCTGTAAATGGACAGATACTTAATGTAGTAGGCTTTATAAGCCACGAATCTCTCCAGAAATAGTCATAGATGGCATGTAAATGAACGAGCATGGGCATGTTCCCATAAAATTTTCTTTACAAAATTGGTATGGGGTCAGATTTGGCCTATGGGTCATGGTTCTCCTGCTCTTACTTTTATTCCCATTTTATAGATGAGGAAGCAGGCTTAGACAGTCTTAAACTGGCTATGCTAGCATAGCCTAAGCTGTGCACTTAACTCAAGAAATTTTATGCCCTGCCTTTAGCTTCAGTTTTTATAAGCTACTCAGGTCTATGAAAAGGATCCTCTGTAGGTAGTGGGTTATGGAGAATGAGTCAAACTCCAAGGGAAATATGTAAGAAACAGTGTCAGCCAGTGTCTGCAGATGCTATGTAAGTAAATGTAGGTAGTCTCATTTTAGCACATTCTAGAGGAGTGTCTGCATTTTTTACTATTAATTTTAGGATTCCGTATTCTGATATAGTTACTCTTGTAATCAACAGGCTTGCTGGAAGCAAATGACCTAAAGTTAAAAATAACTTGTGAATTTTTACCTTTGACAGTTTGCTTATATGTCTATGTTTTCTACAGGTTGATACTTTACATACTGAAAAAAAAATGTTTTCTTTTTCTCTGAAAAACATCATACAGAAGAGTTTCTATCCCATTTAACATAAAACCCTTGAAAGAATTCCAAAGTGCTCCCTTCTCCCCAGGATGGACATGTCCTTTTATGTTCATTTCCCTGGTAACAGGTAAATTTCAACTTCAGAATAACAGACTTTACATGATAACCATCCAGCTGACCCTGTTGACCGTTCCCGGAGGGAATGAATAGTGCCTCATAGTGTCAAAACAGCACCTGGAACAGAATTACAGTGACCTGAGGTGTTCTTGTCATTTTAACTTTAAATTAAATTATTCTTATATAGTAAGTTCTTTAAAGATTGAAAGTTCTCAGAAGGTGCCACAATTATGAAGAACTTAGTTTTAGACAACTGTTCAGAAAACAAAATACCATGAGCAAATAAACTTCAACTATGTTCCTGGAATACCTCAAAGAGCTGCAGAACTCAGTGTTCCCCACTGTGAGGCCAGAGGAAATGTACGGTTGGCAGAGTGGGAACTTCATGTTGCTACAAAGCCCTTTATACAGTGAGAGGATCTGAAAATGGAGCCACGCCTTGATACAGAGCTCAGAAAGAGAAAACCCTTGTTCATAGGTAACTCTATTCTCTTTGGAGAGCTGAAGTCTTTGAATGCAGTTGAGCCTCTATTCATTACCAATGAAACTCACAGAGGAATAAAAGCCAGCCAGTGGGAAAATTGGCTGCTGTGCTCACAGGAAGTGATTTCTGTAAATTAATTGCTAATTATTAAGGGTAGAGGCCTGATAGGCTGGGGTCAGATGGAAGGGGAGGAAATCCTCCTCTATCAGTGGACTGGGAAAGGGGTATGGGAGGAGAGGAGGGAGGGAGGGATTGGGAGGGGATGAGGGCTACAGCTGAGATACAAAGTGAATAAATTTTAATAAATAAAAATTATATTAAAAATTATTAAGGGTATAGGTGATGAACTTAACCTTTTTTTTTTCCCCTGTTGAGCAATTTTCTAGAAAATACAGTTCTGGTATAGTACATTGAATGTACCCTGAAAGGGAATTATAACATAACCATGATATTTCTTTCATTGTATATTTTATAGAGTTATATGATATAAAATTCAGCCATGACAAATATAAAATCAGTGTTTTTTTAGATATTCATTTTGTATTATTATTATTATATTTTATTTTTATTAATTACAGTTTATTCCCTTTGTATCCCACTAGTAGCTTTCTCCTTCCTCCCCTTCCTCCTTCTTCTCCTCCCATGTCTTTCCCCAGTCCACTGAGAGAGGAGGTCCTCCTCCCCTTCCTTCTGATCCTAGTCTATCAGGTCTCATCAGGAGTGGCTACATTGTCTTCTTCTGTGGCCTGGTAAGGCTGTACCCCCCTCGCCCCCCAGGGGGAAGTGATCAAAGAGCAGGCCAATCAGTTTATGTTAGAGATAGTCTCTGTTCC
The DNA here is from genome assembly GCF_907164565.1 of Psammomys obesus. NCBI lineage: Eukaryota > Metazoa > Chordata > Mammalia > Rodentia > Muridae > Psammomys > Psammomys obesus. The sequence continues at coordinate 1,287 of NW_026592678.1, read as the reverse complement.
CATTACTAGGCAACCCACTTGGACACTGAGCTGCCATGGGCTACATCTGTGCAGGGGTTCTAGGTAATCTCCATGAATGGTCCATGGTTGGAGCATCAGTCTCAGAAAACACCCGTGTCCAGATTTTTTGTTTCTGTTGCTCTCCTTGTGGAGCTCCAGTCCCCTCCAGGTCTTTCTATCTTCCCTTCTTTCATAAGATTCCCTGCACAGTGTTGTTTTAAAAATAAGTTAATATTTTCCCAGGTATGTGAATTAGGGTTTTAAGATACCCTGAAGGTTTTGACCCCATGTTTTCCTGCATAGTGTTGGTGGGGCCTGTGAATAGGATGGGATGTTAATTAAGCCATAATAAGGTTGCATTATTTGGCAGACTTGAAGGGAGTCAGGGGAAGTAATAAAGATTCCAAGACAGTTATGAACTAATGGAAAGGGAGATTATTCTGTGTAAGCCTGGCTTAATCAGGTGTAAGCCTAGTTAAAATACTGCTACAGGAGTCTTTGAGGAATACAGCATTTTTATTGGGAATTCCTTTGGAAGAAGCAAAGTCTTTGTCCTTAAGCTGCGAGGATCTAGTTGCTGCTAGCAGCTTAGAGAGCTGGAAGAAGACCCTGAGCTGTAGGTGAGAAAGCTGCCTGGCCAACATCTTGATAGCAGCTGAGCTTCTGGCCTGAGAAACTATGAAGTAGTGGAAGCATTTATTTTAAACCTTTAAAAATGGTACAGTGTGTTATAACACACTGTTGGAAAACTAAGGAAGCTGCTATCATCACAATCCAGCTCTGAGAATTTTCACCGTCTCAAAATTTCCCTGGGGCGATTTGCAATTACACTTACTTAAGGCAACTGCTTTCTTTCTCTACATCTTTACCTTTTTCCTGAATATTTAATATGAGTGGAATAATAAATGCAACATATCTTTTATGTTTGCTTTCCTTTAGTTAGACTTAAGATTTATTATTATTATTATTATTATTATTATTATTATTATTATTACTATTACTATTATTATTATTGTGTGTGTGTAAATGTATGTGTGATGGGGGCATATTGTAGGTATAAGTGGAGGTCAGGACAATTTTGGAGTTAGTTCTTTCCTTCTATCTTTATGTGGTTCTGAGGATCAAACTTAGGTCACGTAGGCTTGCAGACAAGTGCTTTTATTTGCTGAATCATCTTTCTGGCCCAAGTTAGCATGTCTTTGAGGCTCTCGATGAATCAGTAGTCCACTGTATACCAGAGATACCATACTGTGCATATATGTTCATATATACCATACTGTGCATATA
>NW_026592677.1:0-19292 GCF_907164565.1 Psammomys obesus | reverse complement strand
ATAGTGCATCTGAGTGTACCTGTAATATTTACAAAAAAAAAAAAAAAAGGTTCACTTCCCTAATAAATGGGAGCTTGATGACAATTGGAGACCTTGAATGTCTAGACCTTAATTCCTTAATTTAAGACTTGGAGTCAAGGTCAAGGTTTGTGTTTAGAATTCTTCAATACTTTGGAATTCTGTGATAGAATGCTTGTTTCCAGAGAGGTAGAATTAACCCATCACCCCAGCCTTGTCTTGGTTCCTGAACTTTCAGAGGCCTAAAGTACATGAAGTGAAACACCTTAACCTGTGCCCAAGGTCAGTCCCCACCTTTGCAGACATTGCCACTCTCCTGCACCAGGTTCCAGTTGTGCACACTAGCAGAACTGCCATTGCTGGACACATGTGAAAAAAGTTTTGAGGACCCTGGTGTAATTCTTCAATCCTAGGAACTCAGGTATGGTCTAAAAGAGATGTGGGATATGCCCAAGAGGTGGGAGCCAGAACAGGCTCTTCAAAAGCACTACTACACTTGCTTGATCCCCTGGATATTCTACACAGTAAAATACTGGAACACAGTGCACTCATTAAGACGCCTATTCTCTAAAAATATAATTTATAAATAAATGAATAAATAATAGTGTTTGAATGGGGGTACTCTACAGAATTGGATAATGCTGCTCCCAAAAGCAATGGTTAATAAAAAAAAAATCCCAGCAGCATGTAGAAGATAATTCCATAATGAAGTATGGTCATATGGTCCATGAGATCCTCAAAACAATTCAGGACATTTCCATTTCTCTTGGTTGTCCACCAGAACTAGGTAATAGTACCTCATTGATGAAGATACCTCATAGTTTGAGAGCAGTACACAAATTAAACTGGAAGTGAATTGGAAGTTTTCTTGCTGGATAATATTCACAGAATCTGGAGATGCTATGCAAATCACTGTAGGAGAAAAATCACCAGTGGTCATACCCAGCAGAGGACTTACCAGGCAATAAATACCCACTTTTTCAAAAATAACATGATTGTTATAGGGACAACAAACTGCTTTCTGATGGAGTTGAGTCTTGCTCCTTAGACGGGATTCATGCCTGGTACTATAAATCTGGTCAAACCCTCATGGATGACTAAGGAGTCATAGGCCATAGTGAGTAATTTTCTTCAGCTATTTTGATAAATGGACATGCTATCAAATGCCTTCTAAATACTTAGGTTTATATCCATAGAACAGTGTTGTATTTTGTAGTGGGCAGTAGTTAATAGAGACTCATAACTGGTCAAAGACCAAGAATAAGTGACTGTTGAGTGCTCAGTCCTAACAAGAACATCTACATCACCACTTTCAAAGGTCAGGAAACATCTTGGAAGAGAGGGCATAAAACAATTGAAGAGCTGGAGAATGGGAAGGAGTGCTTAAAAATGCTGACCTCTAGGCAGGATGTGGTCATTGCAGTCAACACAGAGCTGTACAGTGTACTAGACTGGCACAAGATTTGGCCCATCAACATTCCATCACAGATGGGGAAGTGACTCACTTGACCCCACCCTTCTTTAAAGGGAGTCATTTTCCTCAGTGGTTGCTCAAACTCCAATAAACAAGTTTCCTACCTGTGCTTATACAAGCCACCCTAATTAAACCCAGTAGGTCACAAAAGGACATGGAAGCAGAGGGAGGCTAGTAGGAAAGAAAAGGTTAAGCAAGAGATGGGAGAGACAAGAGAAAGTAATGGGTTGTGAATCTGACCAAAATATGCCCTATATTTGTGTTAAACTGACAACCACAAGCTCCATGTTGTATACATGTACAAAAATGTTTAAAAAATATAAATACATTGTTAAGGATATAGAAATGTATAATCCTTGAGCACAGCTAGGATAAATGTAAAGCATTGCATCCACTGTGGAAAATAATACACATACTCTGAAAAATTTGAATATTGTATGACTAGCAAATGTCACTTCTGTGTATGCAACTAAAAGAATTTAAAACAAGCTTTCAGAGATATTTACATATTTAATGCTTGACATTTATAATGTTATGAATGTCAAGAGGTAGATGAAACTAAGTGTCCATCAACAGATGAACAAGTAAACAAAATGTGATTTGTGTATATAGTAGAGTATTATTCAGCCATAAGGAAGGAAAATTTGATGCATGCTACACACTGCATAAACCTTTAGTACATAAGGCTAGTCACAAAAATTATTGTTTGAAACATTTACAGCAGTCAGATTCATAGACACATCAAAGGCAGTAGTGGTTACTGGAGCCTGGAGGGAGAGGACAATGGGGAGATGTTTAATAGCTAAAAAGCTGTAGTTTTCTAAGATGAAAGAGTTCTGGAGACAGATGGCAGTAATGGTCACTCATCAGACACTGTTGAACTGTGCACTGAAAATGGGTAAGATGATAAAAGTTTTATGTCGTGTATTAAAACAGCTTGAGTTAAAGTTTAAATCAAGGCTTAAAAGAAAGTATAAACAGAAACATATCAATGCATATTTACCTAAGACCCCTTCTTAAAACGCAGCAAAACAAAAATTAGAAATCTACTGAATTACTCATTCATTTAGACTTCAGTGTTGTATATAGGAATATTTTCTTTCCTCCAGGGTGAATTAATCTTCACTTTACCTGCTATCTGTTCCCCTTAAGCCAGCAATGAGGGGTGCACATCAAGAGTGGCTTTCAGCATGTCTGTTTGCCCTGAGAAGCAGTTTCCTGTTCTAGTAGACCCTATGTGAAAACGGCTGGATGCTCACTGACCTTGGCTAGCCTTAAATCTAGTCAGTTGAACTGCTGTACATTTCTGTAGACAGAAACCTTGGGAACAGATGGAAGCATTGGCTGTTAGGAGTATGGTTATTACTTTTGAAAATGTCCTTCTTTCCAACTCTGTTCCCTGGGCCTGGTGGAGGAGGGTATTCAACCAAAATGAAGCTGATGGTAATGCACACTTTCTTCCACTTGCTTGCATATCACCTCCTTCGGATAGATGACAGGACACTGTGTTTCTAAGCAGCAGGCAAAAAATGGGTTTCAAATTTCTGGCTTCATCTGACATGTACCCACATGGCATCAGGCTAGCACACAGAAGTCTGGTTGGGTAGCAGATGGGAAGGAGACGTATGAGGGAATAACTGGTGTTGTACATCCATGGAAACTTTCTACCACTCACTGGTCATGTGATATACATTGCCTCCGATTATTAGTTACATATGAACATTCAGCTGTACATCCCATCATCCACAGTGAGTAATCACCACCCATGATGAATCTCTTAAGAGGTGGGCCAGCTGAGACCATGACTGGCAGCCCAAAGGAGAAAGGTGTATTTGGGTGGGGCACTGAAGATTGCTTGTCTTGTCTGTGAGAGCTAAGTGTGACTAGGTGTGGAGGTAGGTACTGGTGAGGCAAACTTCAGACAAGTCACATGGGTACTTAATCTGTCCCACAATTGTTTATTCATCTGGCAGCATTTTGTACATTTTGACAATCACAGTTGATCATTTCCCAAAAATGGCAACAGTGAAATGCTCTGAAACATTTCTGTGATGATTTAGCAGCTTGACAGTAGCAACAATTTTTTCTTAGCCAGTGTCTGTGAATCCAGAACCAAGCATTGCTGAGTTCTCTGGCTCCAGACTTCCTGTGAGGTTGCAACCAGGGAGTAGGCCTGGACAAGAGTCATCTCAGGGTTTGACTGAAACAACTGGATTCACTGTTCTGACTAAAACAGAATTAAACGGCAGTCTGGCTTTTAGAGCAATGACCTCAGTTCTTTAGTTAGCCGGAGGTGTCCCTTAAGAAGGGCATCTGTCTTCATAGGGCATCTCTCATGAGGCAACTGGTGTCTCTCAGCTCAAGAGAGCAAAGAAATAAGAAATCAGGGCACTTTTGAAACCTAAAGTCAGGAGTGTCAATCCGCTGCTCTGACAAGTTTTGTTCATTAGAAGCACATCACTGATACTAGACTGCACTTGCCTCTTTGCCCTCAACTTTTCCCAAACCCCTGTGTCAAAGCTTTAGTGCTCAGCTTGGTGCTGTTGGGAGGTGGGAAGACCTGGGAGAATGGAGCCTAGCAGGAGGGCTTGAGCTCATTAGGTGTGTGTCCTTGAAGGAAATTGTGTACCCATCTTCTCCTATGTTTTGCTTCCTGGCTTATGGTGAACAGATTTGCCACAACATAGTATCCTGCAATGATGTGCTGCCATACCAAAAACAATGGGACCAACTGGCCATGGGCTATTGCCTTAGAAATTGAGCAATATAAACATTCTGTGAGTTCATTATCTTAGGCATTTGCTGCAGTCATCGATGTAGTTTTGTATGGTTCTTAATATTTGTTACAGTGATTGACATAACAGTCAGTGTGGGGAGGGACTGCACACTGACAATGAATAAAAATCACATTATAAGCTGAGCTACCCATCATAACAACTGTAATTTTGACATTATTGGGTTTTAACATCCTTTCAAATAGATAGCATTTTAAAATTAGTATATCCACGTATCTCTGTCACAATCTGAAGATAATGGTGACACAGGTAAATGCCACTCTTGTAGCATTAGTGATATAAGAACTGAAAAAAAAAAAAGTGTTCTTATCTTTTTGACCTGGAGTTCACCAACCTTTCATTTGAATTTTCTAGAGGGTAGATGGTGGCAAAAGAAATGTTCTGCTTTACAAAAACAAACAAACAAAACAGCTAAAAACAAATTTCTGTGCTCATCTAGTCTAAAATGCTCATTTCAGAGGTTTGGGGAGGTGGAGAGGGGAATTCATTTGCTGGTGGGCACACTGCTCATTACTGCTGTTGTTGGACACATAATTGGGTTTAGAAAACTTGAACTCCAGTTGTAGGGCAGTCTCTCAGGTGGCCTGAAATATGGATATGGATTAGAAAACTTGGAGGAGAAAATAAGGCAAAGGAAGCAAAAAGAGAAAGGGAAGGGGAAGTATTCTAGGAAAACAACTGAAAAAAAAAAAGGGAAGGAAAAAGTCTAAAGTTTGTTCACTCCAGGTACCACTGGAGGGCTCCATGCATCTCCCATGGGAGGCGCTACTCCCATGGAAGGAAACAGTTTTTGCTTGCTATCATTGACAGGCAGCATGGCACAGTGGTTAAGAATATGGGTTTGGAGATAAAATTTGAAGCCCATCTCTACTGTCAGCTGTGTAACCTCCTTTCCTTTCAAAATATACTTAACCTCACTTGTTTCGTTTTCTGAATGGAAGATGATAATAATATACACTTATGGACTCTCCATCAGATGAAATGCTTTAATAAATGGGAAGTACTCATAACAGCAGTGAGCTCCTCTGAAGTTTTATTGTTACTGAGGAATGAGGTCAAGCGACTTTCCCTGTTCCCAGTACTCATCTGTTTGAAGGGAGCCTTGTGATACAGGATGGACAGAGCATAGGCTTTTTCCCTTGCTCCCTTCATTCAGGCTTCTTGAGGTGAGTCTTTCCAGATCTCCTTCTGGTTTATTTGTCTTCCAGGAAAATAATTTCTAGCAATGTAGTGTTGCCATGTAATTGAAACAACAAACTGGAAATTAAAATGACATAATTTTATGTGAATGTAACTATTATATAATATAAAAATCATTTACTTTTATGATACCATTACTGTTTTAATGTTTTACCATTACCTCCAAATAAGTTTTCTTTGCTGACTTTTTAATTGAAACATGTTTATTTGACAAATATCAAATACTGCTGTTTAAACTAGAATTTACTGAGCACTTAGTAAGTCCTTATTGTGACATAAAAGATGTCTCCCCTTTCCTCAGAAGGTCCCAGTGACCACCCAAAAGGTCAACCCCCCCTAAAGGTCACCTGGGAAAGTTGTGCATTGTTTTACTGTTCTTATTTACATACCATAGATAAGGGGTAGCTTACAGAAGCATGAGTGACCCCAGAGTACACCCTGAAGTCTTTACCCAGCACAGGTAGTGACTTCCCCATAGTCACACAGTGCACTTCCATTCAGCTAACCTCCCTGCTTCCCCTGCAGTATCCCTCAGTACCTCCTAAGGCCACAGGCAAGCAGGGCAGGACAAATAACTAGAATCTCAGGGAAGGGTCTAATGCCCTACCCCTCCACACACACGCACACACACACACACACACACACACACACACACAAACATGCTCCCTCCTTTTGTGTGGGAGTGTTAACAGTGAACATAAGGAAGCCTGATGGTCTCTTGCAAGCAGACATGGCTGATATAATGAAGATAGCTGCTATATTTTCTCTGAGGAATATATTTTTACAACAGTCTTATATACACTCCAGTGTTTAAATTGAACCACATAGTAACCCTGTGTGTTAATGTTCTACAATAAATGAAGAGAAATGTGCCCAAAGAACCTGTCTGTCACTTGCCTGATATTCAGTTGTGATGATTGAGTAGCTCTTATTTTAACTGGTCTCAGAGGAATCAGAACTGGCTTGGACCTCACTAGAACCTCATTCTGTCAGTCACATATTGACTTCATAGACCAGGACCCAGGTCTAAAAGGAGAGCAATTCTAAGCAGAGGTTGAAGGAATTGTTTAAGGGGCATCTTAATGAGATTTTGGTAGAAGGGAGACATAAGGTGCATTGGCTTCAAAGCCCAGTGGACAAACTGCTGCCTAGAGACAGACCATGAACTGAAGGGAGATGGCCACAAGTTTTAACCTCACAGGTTTCCTTAGGATTCAACAAATGTGGTTAGGAAATTACTGACATCCAGTCTCAGTAGCTGAAGTGAAGGGACAGCAGCAGAGTACAGAGCTGGACATGAGAACGATGGACAGGAATGCTCCATGAAGATCAGCAGCCATTTATAGCGTAGGGAACTAAGAAATGCAGGAAGCATCACATAGGTGGAATGAGGTGGAATGAGGTGGAATGAGGTAGAATGATGTCAGTCATTTTTACTAATTGGCAGCTTAATATCTGTTGATGGAAAACTAAGTCAAATAAAAATAAAGACAAATTGTTCTTGAAGAACTGGAATTCTCTTTTGGGGGGGTCAGATATGCAAATAGCCATTAACATATGATCAAGAGCTATTACAGTATGACACAGGGGAACCCCAGAAAGAAGTCACCTCCCCCCCCCAAAAAAAAAGATGACAAATGAGTCAGGGTTCTGAAGGTTAAACAAGAGTTTGCCAGATTGAAAAAAAAATATGGAAGGAAAATTCTAGGTAGAACGATTTGCACATATAAAGGCTTAGATAAATTCTCACCATAGTGGATGAAAAGGAGTTGTGGGTAGATTGTTAGGCAAACCAAAAGATCTGTGGTTTAGGAAACAACAACAAAGAAGTGAGCCTGTATCTTTTCTTGGTACCGTGTCATCATTTGCTTCTCTGTCTTTGTCTTTTCTTGGAAATATTTTAGAAGAAAATTTAGGGAATGAATAAAGAGGTGTGAAGTGCCCAGACAAATTGTGGTGGACTAAGATCCAAAGTTTAGAAGAATGACAAAACCGAGAAAATTGTGTGGGCAAAGACAGCATAGCCATAGATCATACTACTGTTTGACGATATGAAGGGGTCCTGTGATTTAGCCAGTAGGAGAAAATAGAGAACACTGTGCACTTGAGTGCATGTAGGTTGAAGCTTAAGTTCAATTAAAGTAATTAAAGTTACATCAGGGCAGAGGAGCTGTCAGGAGCTGGAGCATGGCCGGATCCATTTTTACTCTTGAATCCCATTCTAACACCTGTTCTGGGGACTGATGAGAGGTTCCAAAAATTCAAACTGGGTAATAATACCAGGTTGACTGTAGCTGGGCCTGCAGAAGGGAGAAGTCCCAGTTGGCTGTGTCTTGGACATCATCGCACTGGAGGAGGCTCCGGGGCTCCGGAACCTGAATTGCGTAGCCTGCGGTGTGTTTACTCAAATTCTACACATCTGAAAAAAGTTCCTATGTTACATTGGGGGAAAAAGCCTGTATAATGTTCTGCACTCCGAGAATCAATTTTTTGCCACTCCAGAAACCCAATTCCTACTGAAAATAGCGTCTGCTTAAATGCTGAAGGGACCCTTCCTCGAGTGTATTTGGAAACTACAGTCATAAAACTATAAAACAGTACTCACCCCATCCCAATTAGTGTTTCAAAGGCACAGAATGCTTTAAGTAAAAAGAAAAGGGGGGGGGGAGGGTTGGAGGTAAGAGACGGAGTGGGGAAGGGATGTGTGATTCAGATCCATCCATCACACAAGGAAATGAAGAAGAGGGGCGTTTAAAACACTCATTTTCTGGAATATCTTCTGTAGTCACTGGCTCCTCTAAACACTCAAGTTCCTGGTACCCTCAAAGCCACCAACTCACGCGCTGCGGGGTGGCAGAGGTCCGCAGTGGCGCGACCCCTTAGGTGAGAGGCCACCCAGTTCCTAGGGCGCGCAACGCTGGAAGCCATTCGCTGTGGCCACAGCTGCGGGTGGGAGGGAGGTTGGCCCAGAGAGGAGGGGGCGGGCGACGCCCGAAGAGTGCGGGGGAGGGGGACGTGGGGACGCGGAGTCGGGAGGGGCCTGAGCGCGACGCTGGGAACGGGGAGCGGAGGGCGGGAGCGGCGGGGACGCGCGCTTCGCCTGGGTCGTCCGCGGACGCGCGCCGCAGTGCGAGCCTCAGACGCGCGGGCGGGAGGGAGGGACCGTGCAGGGACAGCGGACTAGGGCAGCGGGACCGGCGACAGCTGAGCTTCGGGGTCTTGGGCAGTAGCGCCCCGGCGGGGCGGTGGGCGCGAAGCGAAAACGTGAGTAGCCTTGGGTGTCTGGCGGTGGCATGGGTGATACATGGTTCTTGTGGGTGGACGCGGCTGGAGCGGAGCTAGGAGCGGGAGGCTGCCGCGCTGTCAGTCGGACACTGGCACCCCGGGTTAGCCCCGGCTCTTGTAGGAGTCTGGCTGGGTCTGCAGCACGGGCGAAGCAGATCGGCGACTTGGTTTTCCCTCTCAAGCCCTTGGCACAGTGGCGGGCGCTGGCTGGAGACGCACGCCCTCGGAGGACGCGGCGCGACCCCCACAGCTCCGGTTTCGCAGGCGGGCGCCGAACAGCTCCCTGGGTCCTAGGTCAACTTCTGCCTGAACACGGGCGTCCCACGCCCTCCCGGAAGCCCTGCCTTGAGCTCTGCCAGTGGACAGATGGGCAGCACACAGCTTCCCGGGCTGGGAAACAGAGGACGTGAAGTGTCACAAGACAGGGTCGACTGGCAAGGAGCGCCTGAGTCCCGCGGGGCGCGCAGCAGCGTGCGCGCGTTTGTGTCCCCGCGGACACATCTGGGCGTGGGCTTTGTTCAGATGTGCTCACACCTGCGCGAATCGCCGTGCTCAGGGGACGATACTGACTGTCCTCCTTGGCTTTCTCAGCTCTGGTGAGGACTCAGAGGAAATCAGAGGGGAACAGGATAGACGTCGGGACGGCGCTCTGGGGAGAGTTGCAGGAGGCTTTGTTGACCGCCAGGTGAGGGCCTTGGCAGTCCCTTCAACACACACAGCCCCTTTGGATAGAGGTTTGTCTGAGCTGCCTTAGAGGGTTTGGGACAGGCTGGAAAGAGCCACCTCCCTGCCTAGGTTCGCAAGGATGGGATCTGACAACATCGTCGCCCCAGGGTCCTGGGCTGAGCCTGGAGTGATTGCGGGCTCTGGAGCATCATCTTGCTGCGAGCGCTGCCGTATGTGCCCGGCACCGCCCCGAGCCCTCCAGGCAGCGTGGGTGGGGGTCGCTGCACGCTGGTTCCTGCCGTTGCTGATCCGGACACTCTTGGCCGGCGTCTGCCACAGCACAGAGCAGGGTTCGGTTTCTCAGTAGAGAGAGCCAGGGAGTCAATCTCTGAGAAGTGGTCTTTCTGTAGCAGGTGCAACACGAGAATTCCCAGGGTTCACAGGGCTGGTGGGCAGGTCATTTCTTTTCCTTTGCGCAGTACACTGAAGCTGGCTGGCACCCTTGAGCTTTGGCCAGCACAGAGGATGCAATTAACAAGAGTTCCTGTCCTACCTCACCCTTTGCCTCTTTTTTCCTCACCCACAGCCCCAGCACTGTGGGAGGAAATATGTCTGGAGCCAGACCTGTCTTTTGCCTTCTCTGATTTTGGATGGTTAATCCTCAGAAATGTGGTTCTGAAGAATAGGGCTCTTCCTTGCTGAGGCTCTAGCAGGAAGCTGTGGAGCAGAGTGTAATGGTGAATTCTTTCTGCGTTAAGGATTACTGTATCCAATATTTTGAGGGAACTTCAGGTGTGCTGGAACTATGCACATGCCACAACTCATCTCAATTCCTATAAAAACTCCATTTTAAAATTAGGAGACAGTGGTTTAGATAGGTCAAGCAACTTTCTAAAGATCAGATAGCAAGGGAGTGGTGGAGCAGGATTGGCTTTTGTCTTGGTGTTTTCTCATCCAAGATTTTTGAAGTCTCTTCTTGAGACTTATGAATTTAGAGGAAGCTTAAACCCCAAGTATTCAACGCCAAAAATACTGTGTCATTTAATACAAATACAAAGCCATTTAATTTGGACTTGTTAGACTTTTTGGTAAGAGGCAATACTGTAGTTCAGAAGACAGCATTATGGAATAACTTTTTACTCCTATAATTCCTTTATGTTCTTTTTTTAATTCCTGAGTTTTAAAAGTGTGTGTGTGTTAACTCACTATCCAGTCTATTACTATCACTAACTTGATGACCAGAGGCCTCTTCCATTACAAAGGAATATTCCTGGCACTTCATTTGTTGTTTTTGTCTGTTTCTTTGTTTTGAGTTTCACCACATACACTTGCTGGTCTGGAACTTTCTACTTAGACTGGGCTGGTTTTGAACTCAGAGATCTGTCTGAATCTGCTTCCCAATAGCTAGGTGTGCATCACCACTCAGAGCTTTCATTATAATTTTAAACAAATATTTCTTTTTTAAAAAGGAAAATAGTGTGAATTTGTGTGTATGTGTGTTTGTGTTTACACTGTGACCAACATGCACAGTTCAAAGGCCCTCTCTTTTCACAATGTCTTGAGGCAAGGTCTCTCATTTCTACCACTTTGTTTTGTACTGAGCAATTCTCAGTCTCCCATTTCACTGCAAAAGTACTAGGATTTGGGCACTGCATAAGGTTTTTTTACATGAGTTCTAGGGATCAACTCACAGGCTTACACTGAAAAAGCTTTTACTTGCTGAGTCACCTCCCCAGCCCCAAATCAAACATTTCCAATTAAAAGGCCCAATCCTGAATGTCTTTTGTAGACTGTTTGAACTATAAAAGTGTTATTCCTCAGATTCTAAACTAAGTTTAAACAGAGTCTTAGCACAGAAACTTAGGAAGGCCTTCAGCAACAGGTACAGTGGTGCATGCCTTTGATTGAAGCTCTTTGGGGTCAGAGGCAGGCTTGGTCCACAAAGTGAGTTCCAGAACAGACAGGGCTAAACAGAGAAACCCTGTCTTGGGGGGAAAAGAAAGAAGGCCTTCAGTATCCTAAGTATGTGGCAATGTGTGGTTGTTTTACTAAGCTACTCCACATTACCAGTAGAAAAGAAGAATTAGAAGGAAAGTAATATTGACCATCTCTGGCATAGCTATTAGAATTATTACAATTGACCAATCAATTGAAAAAGTCATCAATTTTGCTTTTATAACTGAGGAAAGTTGTTAAATATTTCATATTATTCGGGATATAGTGCTATAATAGACCCTGAACAAGTTTATATAGGACAGTTTGAATTTTAAAAGCAGTCCAACAGGTGTCAGAGAACTGGCCTGCTCAAGTATTGCAGGGTAGTGACTTGGCCTTGGACTGAATGCACTCTTTCGCCATAGTGGTGTTACAGCAGTGACAATAAAGGAAAAGCAAGTTGTCTTTAGAATTACTGCTTCTTGTGAGGCCCATGTGGTGATAACGGCCAGGTGTGAGGTCTTCAGAAGTGTGTGTCAGAAGGTGCTGAGAACATGTAGGCTGGGGCTGTAGACAGCTTTCTTAGGGATCTCTTCAATTAACACTTTTATGTAAATATTCTCCTCATGTGATAGAATGGAATCTGTGCTATGTCATGTTCCTACAAAGGTACTATTTAATGAAATTCCACAGAAGGTTTTCTCTAAAGAGATTAGTTCATCATTCATTTATTTATCATTCAGAAGTATTTACTGAGTGAGTGGCCTCTTGTTCTGGGCCCAGGAGTGATAATGATGAGCCTAACATTTCTATCATCAATGACCACAGATTATTTTTACATATCATAAATGTCCAAGCTAACACACAGGTGTTACCAGCACTCAAATCCTGCAACACAGTGTAACACCATGTGTAAAAAGCCCTACATGATCATTGTGACCTCTTCCTGTCATCATTCTCCTGAAAGGTAACCACTAAATATCACCATGGCTGACAGTCTTGCCATGACAGCATTAAGTCTCAACATAAAGCCAACATCAGATGTCAGTGGAGAATCACCCTGAAGAACACTTTTTTTCTGAGAAGAGTAACAACCCAGAGCAAACAGGACTGGAACAAGCCAGTTCTGCTGTGTGTGGCCGCACTGGGACCTAAGGAATGTTTAAGTCAGCCTTCAGCTGTTGAGATGGCCCATGAGTAGAAAGTGATTTGCAAATGACTGATTTTTGTCAAATGTGGCCTGAAGAGCACACACTACACTTTTACAACCTGAGGATGGTTCACAGCACCAACATCAGGGAACCCACAACTCTAGAACCTCAACTCTAGAAAGTACAAAGCCTTTGGCCTCTACAGGCATTGCTGTTCATATGCTGCACATACCCACACAGAGATACATACATACACATAATTAAAAATTATAGAAATCTTTTAAAATGCACTTAGATGTTTTTTCTATTTTAAACTTTATGCTTTTTTTTCATCTGAAGGAGTGCTTAACTTTCTTGGCAGGTAAGCAAACCTTCCTGGCAGATGAGAACAAGGAAGAGACCTGGGTGCTAAGGGCAAGAATCCAGTGGCTTATTATATTTAAGCCATTGTCTACACAAATGAAAAGATCACTTGGCTCCCCTTATCAAAAAAAGCCTTTGTTGGCATCAAAAGTTCTTCTGTCCCCAGATCTATTACTGTATAATTGACAAATAAAAGTTACATATATTTAAAGGCATGCAACTTGATGTTTTGATGTAGGTGTGTATTATGAGATGAGCATCAAATATTCACCACCTATATTATAATTTTCTTTCTCATTTTGTGGTGAGAGCATCTACTGTCATAGCAAACTTAATAATACTACAGTATTATTAACCATAGTCACTATCCTGTTCACTAGATATCCAGAATTTATTGTTCCAATCTAACAAACTTTGTGCCCTTTGCTAGTATGTCTCCATTCTTATGCCCATATCCAGTCCAGGGAACCACTATTCAAATGTATGCTTCTGATTTGGCTGACTTTTTTTTTTCTTGATGTTTCCCCCTTTTCTTTTTCTGTCTCCTCCTTCCCAACTCCCTTCCTCTCCCTCTTTTTAATGATTTATTATATATATAATATAATAATTCATTATATAGATAATATATATAATAACTATATATATTATATGGGTATTTTGTTTGCATGTATGTTTGCATCACATGCACGCAGTTGCTCAAGAGGCTAGAACAAGGTGCTGGATCCGTTGGAACTAGAGTAAGCTGGTTGTGAGCTGCCATGTAGGTACTGTGACTTGAACCCAGGCCCCTGGAAGAGCAGCTAGTGCTTTTAACTGTTGAGCCATCACTCTAGAGCCCTTCTGTTTTCATACAAGGTGTTGCAATACAGCCTTGGCTGGCTTTGAATTCTACCTCTAGTTTTCAAGTGGTGTGATTACTAGTGTAGGCCACCACACCAGGCTGCTGAAGTTTCTAAGAATGAAAACTAATGCATTATATCAACAGATAACTCGTGGTTCTCCTCAAATCAAGAAGAAGAAGGCTGCATGAAGGAGGAGTGCACTAGATTGGCTTTACTTCCATTTTTAGCAGGTTGAGTTTGTTCATCATAGTTATCTTTCAAAGCAGAGGCAAATTAAATACAGTTACATAAAATGTAAGTTACTTTTTACTGGAATAAAGTATAAAGTCTGTCATTGCAAGCATCTTAAAATAAATAGATTAGTGACATTAAGTAAACTCACACTGTGAGAACTATCACCGTTGTGCAGGTCCAGCGTCTTCTTCACAGTCTCAAACTGAAACTTGGTACCTATTAAACAATAACATTTTCTCTTCCCCTAATCTCTGGCAACCACCCTTTTCCTTCATCTCTATCTGTTTGACTAAGTATCTCAAGTGAGTAGAGTCACACAGCCTTTTGTCACTGGCCTATCTTTGCATGATTTTTCAGACTTTTCTTCCATTGTGCACATAGTTTCATTCTTGTCATTCAGCTGTGGAAACCTGGGTTACTTTATCATTTGGCTGCTTGTATGATGCCACCATAAATCTGGATGCATAAGTATCTGAATCATTGTTTTTGATTGAAATTAGGCTGCTGGATCACATGACAACTCTTAAAATTTATATTGGGTTTACCACACTTTTTACTGTAACGGTTGCATCATTTTATATTTCCACCAATTATGCAGTGATTCCAATTTTTCCACATCTCAACCAACCATACTTTCCATTTCCTTGATAAGAGCTATCATAATGGGTATAAAATGCTGTCACTCCTACTTTTAAAGCTGCAGAACAAGAACTGGAGAGATATGCTGGAATTGTAAATTACTTCTCTGCATTGAGCATTTCTCCCTACCAGTGACTCTTCAAAGATGACAGAAAAACCCTCACCACCCAATTATAATTGCTTAGCTGAGCTAATGAAAAAGATGTGGTGTCAACTTAATTGACCTATTTTATTGGCCTACAAGATTGAACTTCCAAATTAAAAAAAAAAAAAAAAATCCTGGTGGAGAGTTTCCCTCAAATAACTAAAAAGCCAGTGAGCACAGGAATTTCCCCGTGGTGATCAACACAGACTCCTGCGCTGCTCACACTCAGCTTCAAAACACTGCTAGCAAGTCCTGTCTCATATCATGAGTTCCCTTGTTATCTTCTATGTTACCTTTCACTGTTTAATTCACAGGAGAATTAGGTGACAGTTACTATTATACCAAAATGATCCTAAAATTCTCCTTATTAAATAACAGGAGATACTAGATATAGTATTTTAAATATGTATGTTTATTTATAATGTGTTTCACGTTTTATGATATGCATGGTGCCAAAGCCCACTCTCACTAGAGAAGTCTATTTCCTGGGGAATTGCAGGGAATCCTATAGGAGGTCTTCCACGGGGCACTATGCAATGAATTTGATTTACCTTTCTCAAGTGGGTTGAGAGCATTCAAAAAATTCAGTATGTGTATTCACCATGTAATGATAAATTAAGCTTTAAAGATAATTCCATGCCACTTTTAGATGTCCTTGGCATTTGAATGGTTTGATTTGACCATGAATTTTTGACAGACATTACAGACATAGCTTAAACACTATGAACATATTTCCCATATTTCCTCAAGGGAAGAGGAAAAAGGGAGGAAGAGTGCTAATTTTCCACTAATTATGATTATGCCTCAAGGTAAGAATAGACTGTGAAAGAGGTGGTTTTTTTTTTTTTTTTTTCTTTGAGGGAGGATGGCTCGAAAGCAAGCAGCCTTCCAAAGCCTGGTGCGCCTTTTCAGTCCCTCACCTCAATAGAGAGCTGAAAGGACAAAAGTGAACAAAGAAGGCCTGTTTTGCCTGCCCCACTTGCTGGGCTGTTGTCTTGGGTCTTTTCAGTGAAGGAGGGGGGAGCTGGGTCAAAGTTGAAGAACACTGAAAAGGAATTCAAGCTTCATGTCAAAATTTGAATTATAGCTTCAGTTTGAGCGCAGTGTAAATTAGTTTGAATTGAAATTTTGAATCTCTAGAAACTTAAGTGACAGATGGTGTTATAACTCTGTGTGTAGCCCTGCATGGCATACCCATAATGTTGAGGGCCAAGCCAGGCACTTGATAAACATCTAGTTAGCTGACAAAAGTCTGAGCACTGTAGGAAGTGCAGTTTGATGCTGTACAGTGCATTGAGACATTGGACTGTGTGAATTAAGGGGAGGCCTCTTGTGTCCTGCTTACACTCAGATGCACTCATTCCCTCTAACTGCATTGCAAATAGTCTTTTGCCTGTTCTGTGGCTTTCCCTGTTCTGCTTAACTAAAAACAGAAATGCCTAACAAGCTCTGAGGTAAAAAATACAGTATGGTATTTTGGTATTGTTTGCAGAATATTTTTATGTATGTTAAAGGGAATTTGTCACAAATATTGACTAGCTAGTTAGCGAGTGGGTTCCCCCTATATAGTATATACTTTTTTGAAGAATAATTTGGGTTTCCGGTTCTGGTGGGGGCTGATGATTTTTAT
The DNA here is from genome assembly GCF_907164565.1 of Psammomys obesus. Lineage (NCBI taxonomy): Eukaryota > Metazoa > Chordata > Mammalia > Rodentia > Muridae > Psammomys > Psammomys obesus. The sequence continues at coordinate 2,915 of NW_026592677.1, read as the reverse complement.
TTGCTATTGTAGTTATGAATATGACATATGGTTCTGCATTCAGTTTGATAAATAGCACCCACTTTTTTATTTTTATTTTTTTATTTTTTCATACATCTTTTCATTTATTTTGTTGTCAGAAGCAAGCTCAAGATAGGAAAAAGGACCGAGAAATCCTAGCCATCTGAATGCACCCTATCTAAAAGCATTTAGTGTTCAGTCTTAAAATTAGAGGAAGAGCAAAGTATAATGGGATTTTTTTCTTTTCTTTTCTTCTTATTATTATTAGTTACATTTTATTAATTCTGTATCCCAGCTGTATCCTGCTCCCTTATTCCCTCCCAACCCCAGCCTCCCTCCCTCATCTCCTCCCTGCCCCTTTCCTATTTCTGACAGGAATTCAATGGCAGGCTCTTTGACCTCCCCACCCCCCAAGGGAGGAGCAGTCTTGCTAGGCCACAGAGGAGGACTTTGCAGCCAGTCCTGAAGATACCTGATAAAACAGGGTCAGATGAAAGGGGAGGAGATCCTCCCCAATCCGTGGACTTGGAAAGGGGCAGGAATAGCACCCACGTTTAAAATGTTTTAATAGAAGTGAGCTACAAAAAAAAAAAAAAAAAGTTACTAGGAGGTGGAGGTTACTAGAGTGTAAATGAAATAATAAAACAATTTGGGTTAATTTTAAGTTTTCTTTGTTTTTCATAAAAATATAAAAACTGAAAAAAATCACAGTTCTTGAAAACAGAAAAACTGAGAGTTGAAAACTTAGCAAATATTGTTTTGGCTACTTTGATTCTTTAAAGGAATTGATGATCTTGTCTGAACGCACACTCACATGTGCATGCATATGTACTCATACATATATACCAATACAGACATATTTCTGCTTTCCAAGGAATAACATGAAAATAATTTAAATAACCAGTAAAGCAACAATTTAGGGAATATAATATAAACAAAAGTTAATTTGCTTCAGCTTATTTCTTTTAACTCATGATAAAATGCATGTTACATTTTAAGCTATCACACTTTAATTGCTGGAATAGAGTTTTTAAACTCCATGGCTAAAAGTATGTTTCTAGTAGCAGTTATCATGATGTGAAATTATTGTGGATGGCAGGATGCATCAAAGGTTGACTGCCTTCCTGGAGCCACGAGAGGATTTATTAAACATCAGACAGTGAGAGAGTTCATGGTCGGATTCATTTTCTGGATATGAGAATTTGATAGATTAGAAATGAGGAACTGTAGAGGATTTGGCTAGAGGGAAAACTCAGTCACACATTGAGCATTATGATGTCCCAGAGAAGTGTCCTGTGGCAAAAGGAGTAAGACTTAGGTTAAGTCATGAGTAGAGTGAGAATGCAGAGCAATGCAAGTCTGATAATACAAAATCTCAAGGAATAAAATAAAAAAAATTTAAAATGTACGTTGAGAAGAGAAAAGTAAACACTGACCCAGCATACACCCTTCACTATGCAATGATGACCTGCCTAAAAGATTTGCCGATACAAAAGTTATGGAAGTGACCAATTCATATCTGATTGGATTTAAGGCCATAAGAAGGAACCTGTACCCGACACTGCTTGGGTGGCCACGAACCTGATACTAAATAGGCCAGGAGCATAAGAGAAATCCAAATACTACAGTCCTGCTAAATGAACATAGCAATAGAATGGCTCATTCTATACTCATGCTATACTCACAGATCAGTGTCTTGCTAAGCCATCATCAGAGACTTCTTCGTGCAGCAAATGCAGAGACCCCCGTTCAGTTAATATACAGAGTGAGAGTCCTTGGACCACTCCACCTTAAATGAGATATCTCCAGCAACTCCCTCCCATAAGGGCTCAGAGGCAGAGTCTAAGAGCCAAAGGAGGTGAAGGACATCAGGTAAACAGGCCTTCTAAACACAGCAGAACCAATGCACATATGAATGCATAGAGACTACAGGCATGCACAGGGCATGTAGATCTGGGTCTGGACCAGATCTGCTCCTACAACTGAGAAGTCGACACATGCCTAGATTCCTAACTCAGAAGCTAGGGCCAACTGATAACCACTTGCCTGCTTTTTGATCACTTTCCCCTGCAGGGCTACCTCACCCGGCCACAGGGGAAGAGGATGCACTCAGTCCTGATGCAACTTGATAAACGGGTGGGTGGGTATGGGAAGCTACCCTTCTCTGAGGAACAGGTGAGGGAGGAGAAGGGAAACAAAGAGGAAGGGTGGGACCAGGAGGAGAGGAGGGAGAGGGATACAACTGGGCTGTAAATGAATGAATGAATGAATGAATGAATGAATAAAATTAAAAAAATATATGTTGATTGTGCAGCTAATAGAGAATAACCTTTATTTCACATCATCCAATATTAGATATATTTTATTTTATTGTGAGACTTCAGATCATTGGAGAAACTTGACATCATAAGACAAAAATAAATCACAAAAAATCTGTAAAACAAAATATGACAACATATTTTCAGTGAAAAGAAACAAATTGAGAGTTTCCTAAGAAGTGACACCTGAGGTTATCCCAGTATAAAGCAGTTAAAGTCTTGGCCAGGTCTGCTCTTCTTTCCAGCTTTTTTTTTTCTTTTTTTCTTTTTTTTTTTTTTTTGTACTAATAGTCTCACCTTGAGAAAGTTAGAAAAAAGGATCTGTGAAGTTAGCCAGCACTCGAGATTATTATTCATTTCCAGTAGGGTTCTTTCCTTTGCCCAGAATTATATGATTCAGTTCCTAAAATACATCAAAGTTTAATTCAGGGCTTTTTTCCCCTTTCTTTCTTTCTTTCTTTCTTTCTTTCTTTCTTTCTTTCTTTCTTTCTTTCTTTCTTTCTTTCTTCCTTCCTTCCTTCTTTCCTTCCTTCCTTTCTTTCTCTCTCTCTTCTTTCTTTCTTTCTTTCTTTCTTTCTTTCTTTCTTTCTTTCTTTC
>NW_026592676.1:0-3256 GCF_907164565.1 Psammomys obesus | reverse complement strand
GGAAGGAAGGAAGGAAGGAAGGAAGGAAGGAAGGAAGGAAGGAAGGAAGGAAGAAGAAACTTAGATATGTGGGACCCAGGAGTCAGGAAAATGCACAAACCTAAATGGGATGACTCCTTATGAAATAAAAGTAAAACACACATTTTCAAATGCAAATATTAGAGAGTGCCAGGAAATAAGAACAGTGGGCACTCCAGTCTTTTGAAATAGTTTTCAGGAGAACAAGGGATAAGGTCTCTTTTAAAATGACATTCACTTATTTGCGTGTGTGTAGACATATACCACAGTGTGCCTGGAGTCACAGGGCAACTTGCAGGAGCTGGTTCTTTCCTGTATGGTCTGAAGATCAAACACAGGTTGTCATATTTGGTGACAAGTGCCTCTACCCACTGAGCCACCTTGCCATCCCTGGGAGGAATAATTTCGTCATTCAGAAAAAGCGTAGCAAAGAGCCTATTTTCAAGTTAACAAGGAAAGCTTGGGTTAGTGACTATCCCCTTTCCTGGGGTGACCATCACAGCACACCGTAGCTGTCCTGTAACATTTAGGGAGCCCCTAAGGTTTACTCTGGAAGGCAGTGTGCACATGACAGTGTCTGGTGACATGAGGGTTTAAAAATGAGGAAATAAACACAGACTTCAAGCTGCAGAACTAAGGCGGGTAAGTTCTGTGCTAATGTTCCTTGTCATGAAGGGAGTTAAGAAGCAAAGAAAATAGGATGAGGGTGTAATTTAGAAGGAAAGGCTGAGTAACAAAAAAAGGAAAGAAATGACACACATCTATCTTAGCCCGTTCATGCCCACTTTACATACTTTATTGCACACAATCTGCATACATATTTTATTGTATGTGATCTGCATAAATTTCACAGTTCACACACACCTTTTTTTTCCAGGAAGTTTTTTTTTCTTTCTCATTTGCATATTTTTAAAAAATGAGTCAGAACTTTGAACAAAGCATTTTAAATTCACTTTTATTTCAAAAAGCTAACCTTGTCTGAGTTCTGAATCTAATGCTTTGTAATCTAAGAATTATAACCTTAGATGGCAGAGCACATTAAAAATATGATCAATAAATTATGGTGATTCTCCAATATTCGTGACAGAGAGCTCTCTATATTTCACTGTAGGACACGCCACTCATGAATGTTGATAGGGCATAGCACAGTAATCTCCATCTCTCATAATGAGAGGGATAATATAGCATGTGCCGAGTCTCGTCTCTCTAAGGGCTGCTTGTTGCCTGAGTTAAAGTTATGCTTGCAGGCCAAAACCTAGAGCTGAAAGGCATGATGGGAAAATAATTCTATTTTTTTTCTTCAAGGGTATACTGCGGTGGTAACTTCCAAAAGAATTTTAAGTTCATTTGGTTATAGAAAGTTGGCCATGAAAAGTAATGGGCATTTCTTTCTCACTCACAGTTTACCTGTGGTTGCTAATTTAAAAAAAAAAAAAATAGTAATGAAACATAAATGTAATCAAAGTGATTAAAGAAATCCGACAGGGTAAATTTAGATACAAAGGCAACTTTTCTTTCATCTTGATTTTGATGGAACCACTTCACATAAATATGACGGTGTCTTCTAGAATACTAAAGGTAAAAGATAACAGGATGTTGAAACCAGTTCATCTACCTTAGAAGAGGAAGCAAAACGAAAACAAAAACAGCCAGTGTCCATTTCACTGCTTTCAACAAATTCACAGAAAACTACTACAAGCATGTCAAGAAGTAGATGTGGGGCTGAGGAGCCAGCTCAGTGGCTGAGAGCCCTGGCTCCGAGGACAACCTAAATCAGTTCTTAGCACCCAAATGGGAGCTCACAACTATCTGAAACTCTGGTTCCTGACAATCCAGTGCCCCTTGTGGCCTCCAGGGGCACTGCATGAATTTGGAGCACAATCATGTATGCAGGAAAAATATCCATATACATAAAATAAAATCTTTTTAAACAAATAAACGCATCAATCAATACACAAGTAGCATACAACGTAACTCTCACCTGCATCTAATTTCATGAAATAGGTTGGTTTTTCAACAACAATGTCACATTTACCATCTTCTATAGGCCTGAAACTGAGTTGAGTATAGCCTTGGAGCTCAGCAAACCTGGAATTGTAAATTGTGATACAATTTGAAAGTGATTCTTCCATAACCTGGGACTTGCTCACGAAGCAGATTTTATTTCTAGTATAAAGAAGTCCTATGGAACACCTTCCTTAATTTTTTAACATTATAGACCCTTATAGCAACTTTAATATTGAGACAGGAACAAAAATGGCTTCAAATTTCAGGCTAACAAGTCAGACAGTTCAATTGAGAAGCTACCACGAAACAAAAGAAAGAAAGAAAAAAAAAAAAACTGATGTACTAATAGATATTTAACAAGGTGTCTTGTCATTTGGGGGCTTAAAGGAAAAGATGGATGGGCCATAGAAACCTGCCTCATAGACTTCTTGGATTCTGAAAAACACCATATGCCTAAATGACCTAGAGCCTCAGAGAGACAGAAGACAGGAAAGCTTCCTGGAAGGCTGGGACACACCTCTGGAAACCACAGGTACACTTTTCATCCAAACAAATGACAAAACACCAGCATATGAAAAGGACAGTCTAAGGCTGAGAAAAAGATCACTGGAAGGCCTCTGTGAGATCACAGCTCGTGTGAACTATATCGAACAGAAGAGCTCAGAGCGCAGTGTAAAAAAAACACCATGGCGGTTTGGAAAGTATGTTCATAAGTCTTTTCCTCTCTCCCTCCTATTGCTCCCTCCCTCCTTCCCTTGTGTACAAAGGAGCTCCAGCCTTGCAGCACGCAGAAGCCTGAGGCTGGTGCTGGCACTTTTTCCTCAATCATGCTCTACCTTGTTGTTTTTAGACAGGGTCTCTCTCCAAACCCAGACCTTGCAGGCTCAGCTAGGCTAACTGACACAATGAACCATCAAGGTTACTGATGTACATCGCTGTGCCCACACTGACTTCTGTGGATGCTGAGGATTAGAACTCAGGTTCCAACTTGGGTTCTCATGCTGCAGCAGCAGCACTTAACCCTCAGGAACTGTGAGTTAAACATGAACAGGAAGCGTGAGATAAAACATGCTATCGAATACCTGTAGTCCCAGCTCTCAGGAAGCTGAGGCTGGAGGATCACAAGTTCTAGGTCAGCCTGTTCTACATAGCAAGACCTTATTTAAAAAACAAAACAAAACCATTTTTTTTTTTTTAAGAAAGAAAAGAAGTGGAAATTGATGCCTCCCTC
>NW_026592675.1:0-11178 GCF_907164565.1 Psammomys obesus | reverse complement strand
GTGTATATTTGTTTATGTGGATGTGTGTGTGTGTGTGTGTGTGTGTGCATGTTAAAATTTAATACCAGCTGCTAACATTTTTTTTTCCAAAAAAGAGTTTATTTGTGTAGCCTTGGCTGTCCTGGACTCACTTTGTAGACCAGACTGACCTCGAAATCACAGAGACCCACCTGCCTCTGCCTCTGAGTGCTGAGATACAGGCATGTGCCACCACGCCCGACAGCTGCTAACTTTTAAAAATTCAGAAATTTCAAACAAAAATCTGGATTCATTATTTCTCCAGAAAAATAAAATAAATTTGTACCAGAACAGGAGACCTCAGAAAGCTCAGCAGCCTTCTAAACTTGAGGCTCCTGTCACCCCCCATTTTGTTTAATGACAGTCTGAGTGTCACCTCTTGGTCTACAAGGGCCAAGTGTGCCCACTGCAAAAAACGCTATGTTCCCATCAGTGAGTGGTCCAATCTAGAGATGAGAGCACCTGCCCGGGCCCTGGCTTACCTGTACTTGTAATCAACCACCCGGACTTCAAATGTGGATACTGTTTTCAGTGCATTTACCAGCTGGGGGGGAAAACAAACAAACAAACATGTAGAATTATTCTTCCTTCCTTTCTGCTTTTCTTTATGAATTCTAAAGTTTGTTTTTTAATTAAAATTTGTTTCACATGCACAGAGGACCACCCCACATATTGCTCCTCAGAAATACTTTCCATCTCATTTGCCCTGGAGCCAGCCAGCCACACCTGCCCTGTGTGTGTGTTGCTCACTTTCCTCTATAAATCAGAGAAGCACAACTCAAAAGGGGAAATGATCCGCCTAAACACATAAAGCAAGTGAGAGGCTGAACTCGAACCTAAATCCTCCTCTTCTGGTTACAGGTCCGGGGCTCTGCCTGGTTTTCCATTACTACCTCTCTTGGTAGAAGCTTTTGGTAAGCTGTGACCTTCTAAGCAAGCTCGCTGTGGGAGTCCTATATGTCTCCTGTCTTCCCTGGTGGATGGTGGCTACACCAGGGCCATCCCAGGAGAAGCCGGCCTCTTCATGCCTCTCTACAAATAGAAGGAATTTGGAATTTCTGGCAGAAACTTCCCACGTGTGAGAGTGTTCATGCCCATGGCAGCCAGGGGACTCCAGCAGGTGTCTGTCCTTCTTGGTTCTTCACCTGTATTTTCAGCTTCCCTCCCTGAACCAGAAGCTCACCAATTTAGTTAGACTGATGGGTCACTGAGCTTTGGGGATCTGTCGTCTCAGCACACCTTCCGGTCCCCATGTGGAGAATGCTACTGTGTGGGCTGTGTGGGGGCTCCGGGGAGCCAGACTCAGCTCTTCAGGCCTGCACTGCAGGTACGTTGTGGACTGAGCCACCTCTTTAGTCCCTTCTCCTCTCTGATATTCGGAGACGGGCTCTCTCACTGAAGCTCACTGTTTTGGCTAGGCTGGCTGGCAAGCGTGCTCCTGGGATCTGCGTGTCGCTGCTCCCCAAGGCACATGCAGCCATGCCTGGCTTTTACGCCAGTGCTGGGAACTCCAGTCCTCTTGCTTTCACAACAAGCCCTTTTACCCCTGAGCTGGCTCTCTAGGCCCTACGCCTGGACTTTGTATGTTCTGAGGGGCAAGCTCAGGTCCTCACACTCCTGGAACACGCACTTTACCCATTTTACCCCACCTCCTAAAGCTTCTTAGTTTTTTTGCAGATAAAAACCGGTATGTATGACCTATCATTTGCATTTATTATTTAGACCTTGTTTGAATTCAAGTGCTGATACTATCTCTTGAATTCATCACCCTACTTTCTTATCATTTCAGAGCGCCTGGGTGCTTTGAGGGTGCTCCAGCCACCATGCGGAGACGGCTCTTTCCATCCCTTGTCTCACTTCAAGCAAATCACTAGGAGGTTGGGCCCCCTCCTTTAAAAATACTGATGTTTTGGCAGGAAACACACACACACACACACACACACACAACTATTTCTATGTAATTTCTCAATTCGCTTTTGGTTCTTATTCTGGCAGGCATTTTAAGATCAGTAATGTCAGAAATGTGCTGTCAAAGCAGCCGAAGCGCTGTAACCTGATACTGTGAAGGTTTACATCTCTGCCAGGCAGTGTAGCAACTTCAGTGGTTACAGAAAGTATTGACCTGGGCTGGAGGTATAAGCAGTGGTAGGCTTGTTTCAGTCCCTGGCAGAGAAGAGAAGGAAGGAGGGAGGGAGGGAGGAAGGAAGGGAGCCAAAGCCTGCATTTCTGACCATGCAATCTCTGTCCTTAAGCAGTGCATACACATCGAATCGTTGGATGCAATCTAATTGCTGACCCCATTTTGTAAACACGTATACACAACTGTGCAACACGCGTGCAGTCACAAGGTGAAAGTTTCCCTCTACAAACAGCCACTTTTTCCTCCGGGAGAGAACTAGTTAGGTAGCATGACTCTTCGTCATTTAATGAGGTAGAGCCACACCAAAGCAATCTCACGTACCTGAGAGTTCCCGGGGTGGGCCCTTTCTCTAATTTCCAACCGTGCATCATTGTCTCAGCAAACCGTGCACTGGGGCAAGTTTTGCAGGAGCTATCACTTAACCAGACCACCGGGGAGCTGGGCTGCACTCCCAGCACCGAGGCAGTAGGATTGTGAGTTCAAGACCAGCCAAGCCTACACTGTAAATTCAAGGTATGCCTGGGCTATCCACACATCCCAACCTTATTCTCTGTTCCCTATTCAAAGTGTAGCCAAAGTACTGTTGTCCTCATCATGCACGCCCTCTGGAGCCCATATCCTGTCTTGAAGGAAGAACAGCACGCTGAGTACTCTTGGGCTTGCCAGTGGGAACTGACTTACTAATCTCACCTCAGAGGAATAGCATTTGTGCAGTCTGCCCAGAGATTCTGAAAGTCTCAGGCCTGCGCCAGAGCAGGTGCCGGCACTGGGCCTTTCCCTAAACTTCCTCCCCACTGACTTGGTGCTCTTCCCTGACCTGTCCCTTCCCAGTGGCCCGAGCTCAGGGGTACACTCAAGCTCCTCTTGCATCCCGCTGCTGTGGCAGAGGACAACAGTGAGGAACAGTCTCAGGTCCGGGCTCCCTTGATTATCTGCCCAGTGCGAGGCTGGATGCAATGTGTGATCTTCCACTGCTGATCTGAGCTGCATGCCCAGGAGCAGTTTCTCAAGCATGCACCGTTTAAGTGGATGGAGCCTCTTTCAATCACGTGTGTTGCCGGATGCTACAGAAATGCCAAGTAACATCAATCATCTCTCAAAAAGCATGTTGTTACTGGTTTGCCTGGAGGGAGCATTCTCAGGCTCCTGTTGCAGTCCAGACAAGACTCACAGTTTTGTTTGGCCTTGGTTTCGCCTGTATTCCACCTAGAGCTGGTGCAGCTAAAAGTTTACAATAAAGCAGATCTGGATGGGGTCAGAGTTTGAAGAAGCTAAAAGCCAGTAGTTGCAATAGGCACAGACCGTTATGTATCTCCAGAAACAAATAGTTTCAAATAAAACTTCTAATGCAATATGAAAAAACACAGTACATTAGCCATGGTAGGAAGAGTCATTATAATATTAAAAGTTTGTACTGAAACACTAACCTCATTTTGGTTCAGTATTTTCCGGTATTCTGTGCTTCGTGCAAGAATGGTAACTCGAACTTTCCCATCCTGTGGTCAAAATGAAAAGTTGGAATAATATTGGATGTCCTCAGACCCCCAAAATGAACCCCAAATCTCAAATGCAATTTCGCAGAGAGCTGAAATTCTCTCATTATGTAAGTTTATACTTACATAATGGTGACTATTAACCATTATCTCAGAAAATAAAAACATATCTACTTTACTAGAAAATACATGTAGAAAGACACATATGGTATATACTCACTCATATAGACCTATAAGTTATGATAAACATAATGAAATCTACACACCTAAAGAAGATAAACAAGAAAGAGGCCCTGGCGTAAGATGGTCAATCCTCACTTAGAAAGACAAATGGGATGTGCATTGGACATAGGACAAGTAACAGGACAGGAGCCTACCACAGAGGGCCTCTGAAAGACTCTGCCTAGCAGTGTATCAAAGCAGATACAAAGACTCATAACCAAACCTTGGGCAGAGTGCAGGGAATCATATGAAAGAAGGGGGAGTTAGTATGACGTGGAAAGGATAGGAGCTCCACAAGGACCAAATATATCTGGGCACAGGGGTCTTTTCTGAGACTGACATTCCACCAAGGACCATGTATGGATATAACCTAGAACCTCTGCTCGGATGTACCCTATGGTAGCTCAGTAACCAATTGGTTTTCCATAGTAAGGGGAACAGGGACTGTTTCTGACAGGAACTCAATGGCAGGCTCTTTGACCTCCCCACCCAGCAAGGGAGGAGCAGTCCTATTAGGCTACAGAGGAGGACTTTGCAGCCAGTCCTGAGGATACCTGATAAAAACAGGGTCAGATGAAAGGAGAGGAGGTCCTCCCCAAGCAGTGGACTTGGAAAGGGGCGAGGAGGAGATGAGGGAGGGATGGTGAGATTGGGAGGGAATGAGGGAGTGGGATACAGAGTTAATAAAATGGAACTAATAATAAAAATTAAAAAAAATTAAATACATGTATACAACAGACTATTACTCAACTACACAGAGGAACAAAACATGTCATTTATTGCAGCATGGAGGGAAAAGAAAGACATTATGTTAACATAAGTCGGGCGCAGTGCCTCGCTATGTCCTCTTCCCCATGAAGTAGCCTGGCCCTTGCCTGATGAACTGGACTAGAGGGAGGGAAGCTTAGTCAGGCGTGGGTCAGTGTGATGTAGGTGAATGAGCAGGCAATGAACACACCCAGGAACAGCTTTGGAGAACTGGTTCGGGTTATTTTTTTGGCGGGGGGGGTGTACTTATGCTCCTGGGGAGGTGGCCAGGGTCTCTGGGGCAAGACTTGTGTGGTCATGTAGCACTGGCCAGGGCAGGATGCTTCATCTGCGTGTTCAGGGCTGTAGGGTTGAGGGCAGGGGTTGGGGGTGAGCTTCTAAGGTCAGACAAAGAATGAAGCCTGAGAAGTGTCAGTGTAATAAATTCTTACTAGGGTTGATGGCGGGGGAGGGCTAGCTTTTCGGCACCAGGTTAAGAGGGCAGAGGTAGCCAAACTCCTGCCATCCTCATGTTTGAGGTATCTGTTGGTGAAAGCTCCCTTGACCCTTTCTCTGTAACCCTGGGCCGTCATGGTCCCTCAGCACAGAAAGACACATACTGCACATTCTTTCTCAGATCCAGAAGCTAAAAGAGCTGATCTTATTATTAGATGCATACAAAAGAATACTGGAGGTTAGCAGAAAAGTAGAACAGACTAAAGCAGTGGTTTTCAAACCTTCCTAATGCTGTGACGCCTTCATACAGTTCCTCACGTTGTGGTGACCCCCAACCGTAAAATTATTTTTTGCCACTACTTCATAACTGTAATTTTGTTACTTTTATGAATTGGAATTTAGATATCTGTGTTTTCCAATGATCTTAGGCGACCCCCCCCCCCGTGAGAGCGTTGTTCAACACACACAAAAAGGGGTCAAGACCCACATGTTGAGAACTGCTGGGCTAGTGGATGGTGGACACTGGGAAGGATGTTCGGAAGGAAACAAATGGGGTGGTTATCAGATACACAGTACAGATCTATGAGGGTTGAGGTCTGCTATTGGTATCACTGTAGAGTTAGTAGGCTTGACATTAATGTACAGTTTCTTATTTCCAAAAAACTAGGAGAAAAGATTTGGAACGTTCCCACAAGAAAGACGTGATTGGCGCGTGAGGGAACACAAGTGCTTTAACAATTAGACTGTGTCATGTATCAAAAAAAAATAATACCGTACCCTAGAAACATGCACAATTATTTTATGTTGATTACGAATACACATAAGTATATCCACTTGAGCCATGGAAGACAAAACCTGTTCATTACACTAATACTCAGTTGCTGGTTGGCAGGGTAGATTGCTTTTAGCGGGCATTACATGAGTTAAGTGGGAGAAGGTAGGGAGATGTGGGCAAAGAAATAGACAAAGGACGATGAGAACGAAGCATATTTTTATAGTACCCTTTAGTTTATCTTCAGTGGCTACTGACTCCTGGATTCAGAGGACTCCAGATTGGCAGCATTCTCACAGCAAACACTGACCCCTCGTCGTGTGTTTTTCTACAAAGGTGGCACTGACTAAAGGTGAATAATCAAGCCTACCTCAGAACTCACAACATTACCCATTACCTTGGGTCCCTCCTGAGTGATGTTCAGCCTGTACAGCACATGCTGGGAGAAGGCTCTGAACAGCCCAGTGTTCTGACAGCCAGAGATCTAAAACAAAAACACCAGTTCACGTTACAGTGAATACGCCTGCGCTGGGGTTTGAGATGCTCTCAAGAAACATGGAAATGTTGTCTTAGATGCTTACCAGAGGCGTGTTATAAAACAGCCCGTACCGCATGCGGGGCAGCAAAGAAAACACAGCTTCCTTAAAACACACCTAGGAAGAAATACAGATTATGGGGGATACAAAATGAATAAAGTGTAATTAATAAAAAATTAAAAAATAAAATAAAGTATAACTAATAATAAAAAAATTAAAAAAGAAAGAAATAAAAAATCTCAAAATAAATAAATAAATAAATAAATAAATAAATAAATAAATAAATAAATAAATAAAAGACAAAAAAAAGACAGCCTAGTAAGGTGTGGACCCTCCATAGACAGAAAACACAGTGAGGTGTACACCCTTCAGAAGACAAAAAAACAGAGTAAGGTGTGTACCATGGGTGCCAAAACAGCAGTCCTCATTTTAGAAAGTAAATTCCAATTTCTCTCCATCCTGTGCAAACTTACATCAAAGAGAATAAAATTCATATTTTCACAAAGTTTATAGAAACAAGGTTTTAAGGTTTATTTACAAGAATTCTAGCTACAACAACAACAACAAAACCAAGAAGTCAGAAATCAATGGTAATATCCAAGGGAAACTTCAATATTTACTATCTGAGTTAGTTACTTGCACTTGACAGTCATTTAAAGACATTTCAGTAAGTTTCCAGTACCTTTTTGGAATCATAGGTTTTCAAATGTATAACGTCATAATCAGTAAACGCTTTCCAGGTATCAGAGAAGAGGTCACCATATCCGTAAGAGCTCTGAAGGCAGAAATAACAAGTTTGTGTCACAAGAGGATGCATGAGACGATGCGTACATATGACACGATTTGTACACACGATAATATGCTCACTGAGCAAAGCCCATCAGGGTAAGTAGAGTGGCATTTGGAAAGAAATTTCAAAGCAAAAAAAAAAAAAAAAAATATGGCTTGAAAGCTTAAACACTAAATGACTATTCTCCTCCACTGAATAACATGACAACACCCCATTCATTTTAATAATGTCACTCGTAACATCACGTAACAGCATATAATACTAACAATATCTGGGTTGCTTCCCATGTCCCAGGCTTTATTCTAAGCACTATAGATTATTACTTCGTCAAACAACTCTGCAACTCTAACGAGCTAGCTGGTGGCCTTATCCTTATTTTATACATGAGGAAACTGTGTATGAATTCAAGCAGTTTGCCTAAATAGCAGAACTAACGAGTCCCAGGGCTGGAGTCATGCCCACTCTGTGGTCTTGGACTTCATGCTCATGTACTCCATGACAGCTGCTTCTCAGTGGGAACCTGTCCTAACGTGTTTATCAAATGCAGCTCCTCCCTGGAAGGTCAAAGTTAATTGGCTCTACCCTGTAACGGGAGGGTTCCGTGTTTAAACGGTGTGACTTAGACGGAAGAAAGAGACAGAAGAACACAAACCATGGCAATACACCCAAAGTCTGCAATTACTCATCCGCTATGTTAAGTCTCTTCATGTGTATAGAATTATTATTATTATTTTCTTAGATTTTGACGTTTTTAGGCTTCTCCCATTGTAGACATTTCAAAGGTATGGAGAACTCTTAGGTGCTGTGACACAGAAATGCTTTGCCTCAGTGTTTCTCCAGCAATAGTCCAATAAAGGGCCTCTACACCATCCACAACGAAACTGTCCCATTGTTGCTCAATAATAAATGAAGAGCAATTAGAAGAAGGAACTTCAGACAATTTCTTGAGATAAAATACTCTAGATAATATAACGTGCCTCTGAAAGGAAATTTTACTGATAAAATAGAGTGATTCTGACTGGACCCTTCCCAGGGAACCTGTGACAACAGCCACTTCTAGAAACTTGATCTCTACAGCCTCCATATTGAAATTACCCATCAGTGGAAGGCGGGGAGTCTTCAGACCTCACACTGAAGACTAATTGGGTATCCCACAAGGTGGAATCAGTGCTGCTTAACTTAACTTGTTGGTTCTCAACCTTCCTAATGCTGATCCTTTAATACCGTTCCTCACCAATTAAAAAGAAAAAATTTTTGTTGCAACTTCATAACTGTAACCTTGCTACTGTTATGAACTGCAAATGTAATGCTCTCTGTTTTCCAGCCAGGTGACCCCTGTGAAAGGTCCTTCAACAACCTCCCAGGAGGTCGTGACCCACAAGTCAAGAACCCCTGACTTTAGGCTTTGCTGACAAAGTAACTCAACGGTGGACAATACAATCACAATAGTCCCATCTCCTGGCAAACTACAGGCTCTTAAGCACTGGACTCTGGAGCGAATGGGCAGAGCTGCTTGTTATGAAGAGCTTGGCTGGGCAGTTGACAAAGATATCTCTGACCAAGAGAGAAGGTTTCTAAGGGAGGAGTTAGAGGACCAGCAAAGGACAGGGGTGACACCGGGCAGCTGACCACACTGCTCAGCTACACCCATGCTGCTTATCCATGCCAGAATGATTGCCAGACTGCCTGAAAAGCATGTTTTGGCAGGGAACCCTGTACCCAGTTCCTCCCCAGCAGGCACAAGGGTATGGAAGCTAGCTCATTTAGATGTAAAAAGGAATGCAAGATGGTCTGAAAAAGCCTCTTAGAAAGTACTTGATAAGTTTCTCTCTACCTCATGTTTTTCAGAGGACAATACAGGAAGTGTCTTCCGAGCCCAGGGCTAGAAATCTTGTCTCCACCCCTCCACTGTGTTATCTTAGAACACTCACCTGCTGTTTCCTGTCTGTAAAATACACTAATAAAAATCCTGATCCAAATTCTCCACTGTGAGGATGTGATTTTTATAAAGGGATTTTTTTTAACGTCTTGTGGGATTGCTGAGAGATGTGACCCACTTAAGCAAAACGAAGGAAAGAGAAGGACACTGTCCCCTTCGCTCACAGAAACACTGCCAAGAAATGAAACTGAAGTGTCAGTAAAACTGGACTCAAGACGGAAGAGGAAGTGCATATAGAGCCAGAGATACAGAAAGCAAGGGCATGTCAAGAACACAGAACTACTTTTCCAAGGACTTTAAATCATGCCAGAGTTCTGCTAGGGAGACAACCACCATCCACAGCGCTATACTGTGAGCTTACTGTCTAGAAAGTGGAGTCCACAAATACTTTCTCCTAGTCTGCGGATCTGTTTACGAATTAGCTGGTGTGCTCTGCTCTCTGAAACTCTACCCAGTCCCTGTCATCTGTTTCCACATTGCTTCTGATTTAGATACACGTATAACATTCACTCTAGATAAGTGAGGCCACTTAGCAGGAAGCTGGTTGTGGCTGCAAAGGTGCTATTAAGCAAAGGGTAGGGGCTGAGGCGTAGCTCCATGGTGGAGTGCTTGCTTTCGCTTAGCAGCTTCGCATTTGTGAGGCTCTGGGTTCCATCTCCAGAGCTGGAGGAGTGGGGCAGGGTTCAGGGAGGGACCGGGGAGGGGGAGCAGTAAATTCAAAAGGGCAAAGTAAACAGGAGACCACCTTCAGTCACAGAGGCCTCCTGGCTGTCTTATGTCTCAGAAGAGCACTGAGACTGACACTGGAGCTCTGCATTTGATAAGTCTATCTGTGCCAGAGGGGAGGAAATCCACTGCATCACTCTGAAGTTCAAAGCACGTAAGATCACACATATCTCTGGGATGGGATGTGGCTCAGTTGATAGAGTATTTGCTTAGCATGCATGAAGCCTGGGGTTCAATCCCCAGTACCATACCTGTAATCCGAGCAACTTAGAGAGGATGTGAGAGGAGCGGAGGGTCATCCTCGACTACATTGTCAGTTCAAGGCCAGCCTGGGCTACGTGAGACACCACCTTAAACAAAATCACGACCAAACCGAAGCAGTAACAATAAAGGATCACACATCACATCTGTATGTACCTGCCAGTGTGCATATGTCTACGTCAGGGGGCCCACAGAAACACATCTCTACATGTGTGAGTGTACGTATGTTTAGGCACGTATGTAAACACGCATCTTAGAAAATCCTCTATCGCCAGGTCAAAGGCACTCAGTGGAAGAGCGAGGGAGCGCTGGCGCAAAGGGGGAGAGCGGGTGCCTACTTACCGTGTCCCACATCACGATATACACGTCCGTGCTGAAGGAATTGTTGACGTGCTGAGTGATGTAGAGATTCAGGAAATCACAGAAGTGGTGGTACATGTTAACGCCTGGCGTTGGGAAAGAGAGATCACGTTAAACAGGAGAGGACAAACAACCGAACGCCCTTTTATTCGGCTCCACCTGTGTACGGCCCGTTGGGTTCTTAGTTAAATGCATTAACTTTCTCCTACACATCAAGCCATAAGAGCATGAAGTTCCCAAGAAGGAGAGGACCATCTAGATCTATTTAGAGCAGCATGAGGGGCTATCAGGCCATGGTACTATCATCCCTTCTGATTATTCATGGTGTTTGTTGGTTTGTTGGTTTTTTAAATCAACCAAACACCTGTACACAGAAGCACCAGGAATAATCACAGCTACTAACATTGTGCTAATTTTTAATTCTTGTCTCTTTTTTGCCCTATTTAGTCACTTCTTATATTTTTTTAGTTGTATATTTGTGTGTGTATGTGTGTGTGGGGGGGGGTGTTTTGCCAGTAAGTATGTCTGTGCACCACATGCATGCCAGGTGTCCTTGAAGGCCAAACGAGAAGAGGGCATTGAATCGCCTGGAACTGGAATGACAGACCATTAGGAGCTGTCATGTGGATGCTAGGAATCCTGACTCCTGGGTCCCACATATCTAAGTTTCCCCTTCCTTCCTTCCTTCCTTCCTTCCTTCCTTCCTTCCTTCCTTCCT
>NW_026592674.1:0-26116 GCF_907164565.1 Psammomys obesus | reverse complement strand
CACACACACACACACACACACACACACACACACACACACACACACACCAAAGAGAGATGCTAGGAGATTCTTAAAAATACAAGTCCCAAACAAGAAAGAGATCCTGGGATAAGACGATCAATCCTCACTTAGAAAGACAAAGGGGATGGACATTGAATGTAGGAGAAAACAAGTAACAGGACAGGAGCCTACCACAGAGGGCCTCTGAAAGACTTTACCTAGCAGTGTATCAAAACAGATACTGAGACTCATAACCAAACCTTTGGCAGAGTGTAGGGAATCATATGAAAGAAGGGGGAGTTAGTATGACCTGAAGAGGACAGGAGCTCCACAAGGACCAAATATATCTGGGCACAGGGGTCTTTTATGAGACTGTATCTCCAACCAAGGACCATGTATGGATATAACCTAGAACCCCTGCTCGGATGTAGCCCATGGTAGCTTAGTATCGAAGTGGGTTTCCTAGTAAGGGAAACAGGGACTACTTCTGACATGAATTCAATGGCTGGCTCTTTGACCTTCCCCTCCCCCACCCAGGGAGGAGCAGCTTTGCTAGGCGACAGAGGAGGAATTTGCAGCCAGTCCTGAAGATACCTGATAAGCTAGGGTCAGATGGAAGGGGAAGAGGACCTCCCCTATCAGTGGACTTGGAAAGGGGCAGGGAGGAGATGAGGGAGGGAATGAGGGAGCGGGATACAGCTGGGATACAAAGTTAATAAACTGTAACTGATATTAAAAAAATAAAAATTAAAAAAGTACAAGTCCGTAGATCCAAGCCTATCCATTAACTTCAGCTACATGAGAAAATGTACTATTTCTGTTTAAAAACATTATCTGTGATTATCTGGAATGAGAAGCCCACTATAGGAGTCTTTGATGGGCCGACTGGCAACAGTGATAGACCGTTAGAGAAATCATAAAAGACCCAAAGAGTAGGGTTTGTGTTAGATGTTTCTGTGCAAAAATTTTACAAAAACTTATACTTCCAAATTCTCAGCTGGGTGATGACGGTGGCACATCTTTAATCCCAAAGGTAGGTGGATCTTTGTGAGTCTGAGGCCAGCCTGGTCTACAAAGCAGGTTTTAGGACAGCCAAGGCTACACAGAGAAACCCTGTCTCAAAACAAAACAAAAACAGAAGCAAAATAACAACAACAAGAAGAAAAGTTTCCAAATTCTCAGCTGAGGGCATGTTCACAAAACCAGGGACTTTCTAGTGTTGCTTTAAAAACTTCCTTGTCTAGAAAGTTACAAATCTAACACTAAAACAGACTATGAGTGAGTGGAATGCTGAATTATAGAAGTAAAATTAACATTGATCTATGATGTAAACATTAGGATATTCAATGGAAAAGAATGAGACTTAAAAAGTGACTTACTATGTCCACAAAATCTACTGAATGTCTATTGCCCATAGAAGTAGTTTCTTCCCTGTCCTAAGGACTGGACTAAGGCTGGGCTTACCTTACTTGAAAACCCTATTGTAATTTTATGGTAGTCACCCTCCAAAAAGGTCTAGTGATTTGTACTACTAATAAAAACCTGTGTGTACCATCTCTTTCTACTCTAAAGTGAACTGACCTATATAACCTAGGGATAGTACACAAATGATGCTGTCATTACTGCTGAGGCAGTGTAATTAAAAAAAAATACTGTGGTTTTCAATTTTCTCTCTTTGGCATGAGAAAAGTCAAAGACCATGTTTGGAGGATAGAAGTGGGATCTTCAGTCAACAGCCAGTATTACTTTACCACATATGTCAACGAGCCATCTTTAAATCAGTTCTACCAGCTGTGGCCAAGCCTTTTTACCTGTGACCACTGCTGACATCTTCACACCAATCACAAGGGAACCTAAACCAGTACTATCCAACTAATCTTATATTTCAGGCTTAAACAATTATATGGGTAATCATCATTTTTAGTTGCTCAATTTTGGTAATTTTCTCTACAGTAATAGATAGTACAGACCTCATCTTGCATTGAATATCAGCTTTTCTCTTTATCCTATTACCCCTCACTATCTGTAGGTATGTAAATTGAGGCAGACCTTAGTGTGCTCCAGGCAATCAATTACATGAGAGAACAATTACATGGCAGAAGAATGACAAGATTTTGCTGTCACATAAGCAAAATGCTGATGAACACTCTCTAGTTCTTACTAGAGAGCCTGAAGACACTAATTTGGGTAGCTAGGAGTGTTATTGTTGTGCTAATTAAAAACTAGACTCATCCAGTGACTGAAAGAAAATAAAGTTGAGTTGCCAGAATTAAAAAAAAAAAAATATTGAAGACAAGTTTAAAAGTTAGGGTTGTTACTTGCACAGGATCATCTATTCTTGTCCTAAGTAGGCCCTAAAGTGCATTATCTCACACTATAGTATGAAGAAATATACTGGTATAACAGAACAAGCAACCCTGAGCATTACTGAATGACTGTTATCTGGGAATGGAAGTTAAATACTGGAATTAAACTGGGCATTTTGGGCTAGTGAGATTGCTCAGTGAGTAAGGGTACTTGCTGCTAAGACTGATGACCTGATTTTGGTCTCTGGGACCAACATGATGGAAGGAGAAACAGCAGGTTATGCTTTGACCTCCATATGCACACCTGTGGTACCCTTCCCCTCAATAAACACATGCAAAATAACAGAAAAAATAAATCACCCCCCACAAACAAACTTTAACAGGAACTTTTATTCTCGTTTCAATTGTCTTGGAGGCTTACTGCCTTCTTCTGCTAACCTAGGCCTACTCCTAGAAGCTTCTGGCCTCTGTACAATCTAACGTAGGCCTAGAATGTTTTCAGCCTCTGAGACTTACTGCTTACTTCTTGTTCTTTCTGAGCTCTGGACTGGCTGGTTCTCCTCAGCAGTTCTGGCTCAAACTCCTCTCCCAGCTGACTTACTCAATCTGAATTCTCTGTTGGCCCCTGAATTGCTCTGCTTGGCCTCAAACTAACTCCAGCAATCTGCCCTAATCTTCTGGCTCATTCTGTCTTCACCTATGTCTAGCTTGTTCTCTCTTCAACCTGTCTCTATATATCTGTTCTGCCTCCTCTCTTCTCTTCATTGGCCTTTAAGTAGCTTCCCTTTCCTCTATCTTCAGAGTTGGGAGTATCCTATTCTGTAAAGTCTTTCTCTAATTTGTCAATATTTTGGCCCTCAATTAGACATAACTTTCAAACATGGGTGCTTCCTTCTACAAACTAACTTTACCTTCATTGTTTGGAATTAAAGGCATGTGCCATCACGCCTGGACCTAAGCTTTTCTTTACTTAATATTTGCTGTATACTGGCGGGCCTTGAACTCAGATCTGCTTGCCTCTTTCTCCAGGATTAAAGGCATGTTTGTAATCTAGCTGGATCACACTGATCTTTGGATGTGATCTCTTGTAGGGGAGCCATGTTCTAAAATTCCTCTACAACAAATTAAATGGGCATTCTATTTTTTTTTTTTTTTTTCCGAGGCATGGTTTCTCTGTGTAGCCTTGGCTGTCCTGGACTCACTCTGTAGACCATGCTGGCCTCAAACTCACAGAGATACATTTTGCTTCTGCTTCCAGAGTGCTGGGATTCAAGACAGTCTTATGACAGTGTTCACGAGAGGGACCCCGAGGTGGCAGAGGCTAAGTAGTAGTATGTAACAGCCATAGTCACATTGCACATTATCAAATTGGGTCAAGAATGCTGATTAAAATGTTTGGCTTACAGATCTTTGGTTGTGGCCGACTAGCTTCTAGTATTAAAATAAGTGTTACTAAGTAAACTTAAAGATTTGGGCAAATGAACAAACACTAAATTGAGAAACAGAGAGGCCTCACTAAGGGGAACAGCTCTCACAAATTTTAGTCTTAATAAATTCAGACACAGAAGGCCTTGTGTAGAGTATTGCATGTACCTCTGAGAAAGGATCTTGCATATCAAGGATATCTGTATTACACATAAATCTTTCTCTCACCCTTCCCTAAAAGGGACATATAAAAGTAAATCCATGCACAGGGGTAGGAATACATCACATCTTTAAAGGTTATTAGACAGCAGTGTTAATCCCTGGTGATCCTGAATTATACACTCACAAGACTCACTGGTTGATATGGATATCCCATGATCCACTAGTAGCTGGACTTTAGAGCTCTTGAATGGCTTTCTAAAATTAGCTTCAACATTAGCAGGGAGGGAATACTTTGCAAATTTACAGTGCTGTCCAACACAGGGCTTAGCAAACTACAGTCTAAGGGCAAATGTGTCCACATCCTTTTTTTTTTTTTTTTTTTTTTTTTACAGATTTTAAGAATGCGGAGGGGCTGGGCAGTGGTGACACATGCCCTTAATTCCAGCACTGGGGAGGCAGAGGCAGGAGGATCTCTGTGAGTTCAAGGCCAGTCTAGTCTATAGACTGAGTTCCAGGACAGTCATGGCTATAAAAAGAAACCCTGTCTGGAAACAACTCCCACCGCCTCAAAAAATGTTAGGAGGTGGTGGCTCATGTCTTTAGTCCCAGCACTCAGGAGGCAGAGGTAGGTAGATCTCTGAAGTTTGTGGCCAGAATTGTCTACAGAGTGAATTACAGGACAGCCAGGGCTACATAGAGAAACCTTTTCTTGAAAGCCAAAACAAAACAAATAAAAAAAATGTTTTTGTATTTTAAAGGGGTTATAAACAAAAGCAAAGACTCTGGCCTCAAACTCACAGATATGCCTATACAGCCTTTACATTTCCTTCATTCTAGACCTTAATCCCTGTCCTGCAGCATATCCTTAATGAACCAGCAACAGACATCAAGTGCTGATTTCTCTCCTCTGTTATGCCTGCTGATCCAACTCATAAAATGTTTTGCTTTCTAGTCCCATAACTTTGATTTTTGCCTAGAGATATTAGTATCCACGGAAGTAATACTACTCTCCCCAGAAATCCCCAAGTTAAATTACTTCCGTGGCCTAATCTTTACTTAACTGGACATTTATGCTACAGTTAAATTATTTTGGTGGGTTTTGTTTTGTTTTCTTTTTTTTTTTTTTTTTTGGAGACAAGGTCTCTCTACATAGCTCTGGCTATTATAGAACTCACTATGTAGTCCAGGTGCTGAGATTAAAGGCATGCACCACCATACCTGGCCTTATTTTAGGCTTCTTGAGCCACTGGAACAATGAAAGAATACAGAGTTCTATTTAGCCTTGAGATCAGCGGAAATATGGTTGTTGCTGCAGAAGAATGAATAAAAATGGCTTGAAAGGGACATGTTCATTCATCTTGTGTTGCCATGTACAGTGATAAATAGTAAGTCACAGCAATCTATTCAAGTGGAAACATTAATGACTCAAAAATTTCAAGATTCCGGGTTATCAAATCATGTGAAAAATGAATACAGAAGGTAACAAAATGTAGTAAATAGGTATAGAAATAAGGATAGAGTAACTATCAAACTCCTTTTATTTAGTACCCATTTATACATGTTAATCATTCCCATGGACTGTTTGTTTTTTGTCCTAGTATATATAAGGCATATTCCTAATTTTCTTAGTGGCTTTGTTCTTTTTTAAAAATTTTGAACAGGAACTCAATGACTGGCTCTTTGACCTCCCCACCCCCCAAGGGAGGAGCAAGTCCTGTTAGGCCACAGAGGAGGGCTTCACAGCCAGTTCTGAAGATACCTGATAAAACAGGGTCAGATGAATGGGGAGGAGGTCCCCCTCCATCAGTGGACTTGGAAAGGGGCACGGTGGAGATGAGAGAGGGAGGGTGGGATTGGCAGGGAATGGACACGGCTGGGATACAGAGTTAATAAAATGTAACTGATAAGAAAAAAATAAAATTAAAAAAAAAAAAAGAAACAGTGTGCTTCAGGAAGCAGAGATGGAAGGAGACTACTCAATCCCAGCAGAGCCCAGTTGACTCTGTTTCAAGATTTGGGGTTTCCCTATTGGGTTCCAGTGAATAATCAAAGAGACAGACAAAACAATACTGGAGAGCAAATCAAGATAGAAACTCCCAGTACGCTATGTCACAGAACATTCGTTCTTCTGTATTTGGAACAGGAATCTTTACGCTGTGGCATTTTATGTTGGAAGTTTGTAACTTATTTCTGTTTGTGTTGTTTGGGATTGGAATCACATAGGAGACACACTGATGAATGGACATTCCTGAAGAGGCGTTTCCAAAAAAGTCGAATTGAGGTGTGGTAACCCACCCTGAATGTATACAGTGCCATCCCATGGGTTGGGATCACAAACTAAATAAAAAGTAATCTGGAAAGCCAAAAAAAAAAATTTTTTTTTTTTTTTGTAATTACATTTATGTATAGAAAACTTAGCAGTTTACATTTAACCTAGTTTAGTGGTGAGTTCTGTAGCCTTTGCCTTTTCCAGCTTGGCAATCTCAGCGACAGATTGAGGACCCAGGATGTTGCCTCCCCAGTGGCGGCAGATCTCATTGTATCTGTCCTTGCTATTGGTTCTAATAGCCTCCACCAGCTTAGCCAGAGCGCCCCTGTCTTCTGAGTTAACCTGTGTGAAGGCAACAGTGGTGCAAGTGTTTCTGTGGACCAGCTGCCCCAGCCTGGCCTTTCCCTTGATGATGCAGTAGGGACCCCATCTTTCCACACAGGGCAGGTAGGAAAACCACCAGATCAATAGGGTCTACATCATGGGCAATCGCCACCAGCTTGAGCCTTCTTGTTCTCCACCAGGTGGTGACTGGATTCACCCCTGCTCGAAGGACAGGTGCTCTCTTGGTGGGGACATCCCCTTTCCCAGCAGTTTTCTTCTCATCACGGGCCAGCAGCCTCTGCTTCTTCTCCTGCTTTGTCTCTGGCCTGTACTTGTGGGCAAGCTGAAGCAGCTGGGTAGCTGTTTGCTGGTCCAGGGTCTGAGTGAACTGGTTAATGGCAGGAGGGACTTTGAGCTGCTTACAGAGGATGACCCTTTGCCACTGCAGCCTAACGTAGCGGGGCCATTTGATGAAGGACGTGAGATCTCTTTTGGGCTGGATATCCTGCCCAATGCCGAAGTTCTTGGGCCTTTTCTCAAACAAAGGATTGATCACCTTTTTGGCCTTGGGTTTCTTCACGATGTTGGGGGCCGAGACCACCTTGTTCCCCTTGGCCTTCTTTCCTTTTGGCATCTTGCTGGCAGAGGAGAGAGGGGTTTTGTTCTTTTAAAATTGATTTTAATCATTATTCCATGTTAGCTTTAGGGCACTCTTTGTGAAGGTTATTTTTAAGTCTAAATTTACTTAATGATAAAGAATTTCTTTACACGTGTATGTTTATGTATACAGGTGTGTACCTGTAGAGTGTATATATTTCTCAATAGTTTTTGTGTTGTTGTTGTTTTCTTTTCCGAGTCAGGGTTTCTTTGTGTAGCTCTGGCTGTCCTGGAACTCACTCTGTAGACTAGGCTGGCTTCAAACTCAGAGAGCCACTTGCACCCGCCTCCTGAGTGCTGGGATTAAAGGTGTGTGCCACCACCTCCTGGCTTAGTTTTTGCATTTTGTTTTGTTTTGAGACAAGGTCTTGCTGTGTAGCTTGGCTTGTCTGGAATTCATTATGTAGATCAGGCTGGTCTTGAACTCAGAGATATGCTTGGGTCTTCCTTCCAAGTTCTGAGGTTAAAGGTGTACCCCACCACACCTAGTTTTATACAGTGTTTGGGACTGAACCCAGGGCTTCATGTGTGCTTGGCACTCTACCAACTGAACCAAGTCTTCAACTCTCGATTATTCTTTTGGAGTAATTTAAGAAAAATGTTTCTGAAACTTATTCTTCCAGTTTTCTTAATTTACTCTTCCATGATATACATGCTGTTTAGTTTGTCATCTATTTATTTATTTACTTATTTTTGGCAGTACTGAGTATTCAATATAGGATGTTATGCATATAAAGCAAATGCTTTTCACTATGAGCTACAGCTCTTGTCCCAGAGTCAAGATTTAGTTTTGTTGTTGTTGTTTTGAGACTGGTTCAGAATATATTATAAATTATAATTCCACTCAATCTCGTCTTGGGCTCTATGAAGACGATGATAAAACTTAGTCTCATGGTCCCCTGGAAAACTCAAATTTATAGCAAGGCTCAAAGTATTTTTCCCTGTATAAGCTCTTTGATTCATACATCTTTGGTCATATTTCCTGTCAGGACTTACATTGTTCCTTGTAGATACTTTTATTATTTATAAATGTCTACATTCTTCCCTGACTAAACTGTAAGCAAATTAACAATTGAAAGCTATGTTCTCCAAAAGTCTATTCACTGTACCAGCATATCAACTATTTTCTTTAGCCTTGCTGAAAAGTAACTTCTTATGCTTTTTTTTTTTTTAAAAAAAGGAAAATTCAGATATTGCTAAAATTTGAAGTTATCTCAAACCAGGAATGAAAATTCACCTTTTTGTATCTATGAAGAAAAGACAAGCAATCCTAGGGAAAACAATTAGAATGGAAACAGCTTATTCTATCTTAGAGAACAAATAGATTAAAAAACAGTGAAGAATGATTAATTTCTGGTGGGTTTATACTAGCCCAACATCACTATGCATTCATTCACTGGGAGAAGAATAATAGATGGGATACACTGGCTTTGTTCCCAGGCAGGTTTGTTACCCATTATGTTTGTGAAACTAGAAAAGCAACTTCAACTTCTCCCAGGCTAAAGTCTCCTAAAATGGCTGACAATGATCTGTGCCTCCTTGTATTTATGCTCTTGTGTAATACTCTCACACCATGAATAGGAACAGGATCCATGTGACAGGATCCATTTGAACACTAGGATATCAATTCTAAAACAACTACATTATAAATAGATGGACTTGGAGCTCAGGGATGTAGCTCAACAGTGTGGCATTTATCTAGTACACACAAGATCTGTCTCCCAAACAAGAGCAAGACTAACTTTAGTATCCATGGTGCTTTTACTTGTTCACCTTTTTTAAAATTTATTTATTTATTATTTATACAGAGTTCTGCTTACATGTACACCTGCATGACACAAGAGGACACCAGATCTCATTACAGATGGTTGTGAGCCACCATGTGGTTGCTGGGAATTGAACTCAGGACCTTTGGAAGGGCAGTCAATCCTCTTAACCTCTGAGCCATCTCTCCAGCCCCACTTGTTCACCTTAATAGAGCCAGTTTAGGTATGCTGTGATCTGCCCTACAGAAGTCCATGTGTCAAAGGACTTCAAACAGCTTGAGATAAACCTCATCCTGCTGACACAAATAAGCTTAGAAATGCATCTCTCCCTAGTGGAATAGAAATGACTATAGTCCTGGTCAACACTTTCACTAGCAGCTTTTGAGAGATTCTGAGGCAGTTTGAAACTAGAGTATATCTGATTCCTGACATGTTAAAAACTGTGAATGAAGGAATACTGCTGTGGCCAGACATGTAGCTCAGTAGCAGAGGGCTTACCAAGAATACATAAGACCTTTGGTTCAATATTTTAGTACATAACACATAAAAATAAAAATTGATGTTTAAAGCTAGTAAGCTTTTTTTTTTTTTTAATGCACCAGATTAACAAATTTAGTTTCCCCATCTTCAAGACAGGGTTAACAGTCTACGTCACAGCTGTATTAAATAAAACTAAATAAAGCAACTAGCAGCCAGTATATTATTGAAAAGAAAAATGTTACTATGAATTCAAGTCTACTCTTGCAGGCTATGTTGTGTTATGACATTGTTGGTATTAAAATAATGATTTTAAATAAGGCTATAGGATTTTCCATGGTGGTTTTACACAATTAGATCATAACTTTTTTTTGAAGATTTATTTTTTATACAACATTCTGCTTGCACACCAGATCTTACTATAGATGGTTATAGGCCACCATAGTTGCTGGAAATTGAACTCAGGACCTTTGGAAGAACAGCAAGTGTTCTTAACCTCTGAGCAATCTCTCCAGCCCTAGATCATGACTTTTTGCAGAGCAGAGTATCTTTTTTTTAAATTGGGATCTCATGTAGCTAGGGCTGGTACTGAACTCATGTTCCTACTTTTACCTCTTAAGTGCTACGGTTATAGGAGTTGCTATAATGACTGGTCAATTAGTATTTCCCTTTATGAGATACAGAAATTAGGGTTAGAAGACTTTACTGACTTGTGTAGTGTTCCACAATTAGAAAGTTATTAGACCTGAGATTTATGCCTAATCTCTTTTTATCACTACTATGTAACATTCAACCTTTAACTATTAGGCATCAGCTCTTATTTTAGGTTCAGAACACAAAGACAGAAGAAACTTAAAGAATCTGCTCTCTTGAAGCTTACATTTCCTCTTACATATTGTAATTGGAAATGGCAATTTGAACTTTTATTAAGAAATAGTCAAGCTTGTGTTTCAAAACATTTTGACTTGGAAATGCAATGTTTATCATTAGCTTTGTCATGATTCCCTAAGGCTATTTTATGAGCAGTTATATAACACATGGTAGTGGCTTGGTTTATATCATTGACTAAGTTCTAGACAGAGCTTTATATATACACTGAAGAATTCTTCATTGATTGTGATAACAGAATCTGAGTCCTCAACTTTAGATCTCTTGCTTTACAAGTTTTATTTGTCTCTTGGCACACAATTTAGCTCACAAGAGTGCCTTTTCTCTTGAGTATGAGAATAATCAAAAGTACAACAGATACAGCTAACTTAGTAAGTGTGGAATTCAGTGTTGGACTGATGATGAATTCCAGCAACAATATGAAAATATCCTAATTCGGTCACTGTACTCAGTAAAACTGAGAAGTCATTAAACTCAGAACTTGTAAACTACTTATAGATGAAAGCAAAATACTGTACTTGTTTGGATACTGCAGGTTTCAGAGTAACCTTTTTTTCTAGAATAAATACAATTTCTTGTCTGAACCCAGCTTCCTAACACACACACAAGACTTTCTGAAAAGGTGGTTCAATTCCTGATGACAACTGTCTGATCAAACTGTGGTGCTTTGATGTACACTTTAATGATACACACTTCAAAAGTGAGTTGCTGTTAAAGCACAAGTATTCACTTGTATCTCTTGAAACAGGTGCTTGGTTAAGAAAAGAAACAGTGAATCAGAATTGCTGAATGAAACTGGTGAACTCTTCAAGCACTCCAAAAGCATTTGTGTTTAGGAAAATACAGTGTTTCCTTTTGCTAGCCTAACTAGTATCTTTTCATTGATCATGTGGAATAGTAAAAACTAACATTTACCTTTTAAAGGTTCCTGTTAAAAACAAACGAACAACAACAACAAACCCAAAATATTTCCTAAGTGTTAAACAATGAATTCTTCCTAGGTAGGACTTGGTTATACAGTTTCTGAAGAATGAGTTCCTAACTCCTATGACCTAAGCTTATTCCATGTTTTATTATCCAGATTACCATTCTCCTTTACACACATTGGGCAGGGAGGAAAACAAACTTTTGTTTGTTTCTCTGTTTGTCTTTTTGTTTTCCAGACAGGGTTTCTCTGCGTGCTTGGCTGCTTTGGAATTCACTCTGTAGACCTGTCTGCCTCTGCCTCCTGAGTGCTGGGATTAAAGGCGTGCACCACTACTAGTAGGCTAGGATACTTTTTTATATGAAGTCTTAAAGTTATGATTTAAGAATAGAATGTAACCCTTTCTGCTGGGTGCTGGCTGCCCGCTGTTGAAATGGGCAAGTTCATGAAACCCAGGAAAGTGGTACTGGTCCTGGTGGGATGCTACAAAGCCATCATCCTGAAGAATATTGATGATGGTATCTCAGATTGCCCTTACAGCCATGCCCTGGTGGCTGGAATCAACTGCTATCCCTGAAAAGTGACAGCTGTCAAGGGCAAGAAGAAAATCAACAAGAGATCAAAGATAAGTCCTTTGTGAAAGTTTATATCTACAATCACCTCCTGCCCACAAGATACTCCCCTTGGACAAAACTGTTGTCAACAAGGATGTCTTTAGAGACCCAGCTCTGAAATATAAGGCCAGGCGGGAGGCCAAAGTAAAGTTTGAGGAGTAATACAAGAGAGGGAAGAACAAATGATTTTTCCAGAAGCTTTGCTTTTAGGTATATTTTCATTTCTATTATTAAAATTTTTTTAAAAGAATTTAAAATTTAAGCTTAAAATAACTCCTACAATGAAATCTACCCATCAAAAATTCTCAGATGAGAGGAAAAGTAGGTAAGAGGCATAGCAGCAAAGATCCATCAGCTTTGCAGTTGAAGGGTCCTAGCTAAGGCCTGAACATGTGATAGTATTTCCTTTCACTTGATAAAAACAAAAGCAAATGTACTGGCTAGTTTTACGTCAATTTGATACAAGCCAGAATCATCTTTAAGGAAGGAGTCTCAGTTGAGAAAATGTGTCTATAAGATCTGGCTGTAAGGCATTTTCTTAATTAGTGATCAATGCGGGAGAGCCCAGTCCAGTGTGGATGGTCCACCCAGGAAGTAATGAGGAGCAAGCCAGTAAGCATCACTCCTCCATGGCCTCTCCATTAGCTCCTACCTCCAGGTTCCTGCCCTATTTGAAGTCCTGCCCTGACTTCCTTCCATGAGGAACGGCGCTGTGGAAATTAAGGCAAATAAATCATTTCCTTCTCAAACTTTTTGGTCATGGTGTTTCATCACAGCAAGAGAAACCCTAAATAATACTTCAAATTTGGGGATTTTTTATAGATTATAGGCCAGACTAGTGCACTCTATTTCTCTAAGACAGACCAGGTAATTGCTCAATTTAAGTTACACAAAGAGCCTGGTATAAAAGGCACTATATAGTATGAAAAGAAGCCCAGAGCATAATCCCTTCTCTCTAAAAGAGTCTTAAGACAGGAATAGTGTTGCCTACCTGCATTCTCAGTACTTGGGAATAGAAGAGTTCTAGGCTAGCTTGGGCTACAAGGAGAATTCTGTGCTATCTTGGGTTACAGAGTCCCTATCACAAGGAAACAACAAGAAGAGCGAGTCTCTTTCAACTACTATAGACAGATCTCAACGTGGTCCTGAAACTGAAAGGTCTCAGAAGTCTCTCAAAGTACCACCAGCATACATACTTTTCAAGACTACCTATGCAAGGCCTATGCTTATATTAATGGCTCCTTCAGGGAACTTATTTAAAGTTTTTGAGAGAAAGCAACTTCTAAGATAGAGAACTACTCAAACTACTTCTGCCTGGTACTTCTACAAATCATGACTTACTAGGGTGTTGTTTTAAAATTTCATCATCTTTACTAACCTTCAGCAAATTAAAAAAAATTGAAAAGCTCTTAATTTCTAATTTCAATTATATAGCCAATTCAGGAGTAGCCTAACCTAAGCTTAAAAAAAAAAAAAATCAATTACCAAGTTGTCCCACCGAAAGAAAAAGCCATTTGGTGATATGTATCATCATCACACATTCTGACTGAGCTTCTCATCTCTAAAACAGTACCAGTGGTAGAGTTTCAAATAAAAACACCGGTGGATGGCTGGAAGTTCATGTTAATTTGGGGTGGTACACACCACAGGAAGGGTCATGTTGCTTTCCTTTCAGACTACTATGTAAAGATGATTTTGCTTATAATAATAGAAATCAACAACTAAAACCATTTTGTACAATAAAAAGAAGTTAGAAGCCTAGTTAATAAGAAAAAATAAATAAAGTAAGGTGGTGACCAAATATAGCTTTGTTAGGGCCCAAGTTTTAATTTCTCATCAGTTTTTTGGCCTTGAGTTCATGTATATATATTGGCTTCCAAAAGGAGGTAAGCTACAGTGCCACAGTATTCTGTCATCTCTTCCTTAAGAGTAAGGAAACATTTTTTTTTCTAACTTGCCCAAATATTGTCTTCGTTTTTCACTGGCCTGAATTGGACTACACACTATTCCTCAAATATTCCTCAATTGGTTTAGATACACGTTCCTGAAGAATTTACTTCAACTAGTGGGTTAAAACCTCCAAATGAATCAGTCTTAGCCATCACTTAGGAAGTTAAATTCAGAACTCTAGTTAATCATTTAAGAAGTTAAATCCAGAACTAGAGGATGCACTACACACATGCAAAGTTAAGGCTGTTAGGGAACTTTTGTGTAGACCCAGAGATCATATGTAAAATATTTCTTCTTATGGATTAGGGTTAAGAGCAGTTTGGAAACTATATTATGATCTTGTGGCAGTGTGAATGAGAACGGACCCCAGAGACCCATATATTTGCACACTTAGTCCCCAGTTGGTGACCTATTTAGGAAGAATTAGAAGCTGTGGATGAGATGTGTTATCTGGGCTGGGCTTTGAGGTTTCAAAAGTCCACCTCAGACCCAGTGGCTGCCTCTCTGCCTGCAATCATGGTGCAAAGCTCTCAGCGGCTGCTCCAGTGCTCTGCCTGCTTTGCCGCACTGCTCCCCATGATTACTGACTAGCTTTCTGAAACTGTAAGCAAGTCCTCAATAAAATGCTTCCTTTTCTAAGCTGCCTTGGATACGGTGTCTCCTCACAGCATTAGAACAGTAACTAAGACAGGTTATGCTCTACCAACTGAGGATGCATAGAATAGAAAAGATAACTGGATTTAACTGCTCACATTTTAGTCTTTTCTTAAATGTTTTCCAAATTACAAAGCAAGTCTCCCTCCCCCAAAACAGTTCATTCTTTCTAGTTAGTATCCATGAAAGGGCAATTTATTAATTTTATCATTTGATTGATAGAAAGTGTTATGGTAATAGAACAATTGAAAAAGGTTAGCTTCTAAGAAAATTACCTTTTTTTTTTTTTTTTTTTTTTAAGATTTCCTATGTGTTTGAGTGTTTTGCCTGCGTGTATGTAACTGTACCACATGTGTGCCTGGTACACACAGAGGTCAAGAGTTGGATCCCCTGGAAGTGGAGTTTCAGATGGCTGTGAGCTTTTAGTGGGTGCTGACAACCAAACTGGGTCCTGTGCAGGTGCAACAAGTTCTGAAAGCTGAACCGTATCTCCACACACACCCCAAATTTAAAATTCAAACAACCAAATCACTAATTCTTACTTGAGACTAAAATTTGATCTTATCTGGTAAGAATTTTAGACCTCACTTCAGTTCAATCCCTTTCATTCATTTGGAAATTAACTAAAGCCTAGAGAGGGATGAACTTAAATGTAAGACAGCTAATTAGTTACAGAACATGTCTCTTGATACTTATTCCAGAATTCTTTCCATTATGCTAATTAACAGTACTCAGTTATAGTAACTTAAAAGAAACATGCAGCAGTTCCACAGGTACATCTCCAAAGCCGATGGGCCATTTTATAAACTGTAGGTGAATTACATTTCAGGGAATAAAACAATCTTAAGGCAATAGGGAGCTCTTCCAAAGAAATGCTGCCTTTGAAGCTCTTGAAATAGAGGCTAGTTTCTAATCCTATTTAAGGAAAGCTTTATAAAGCTACTCTCTCATGAATTGTATTTTACCTTTTAACTAGAAAATTCAACCCTATTTTGTATGATTAGAAAATTGGCTGGACAGTGGTGGGGCAGGTCTTTTCTGTGGGGTTTGAGACAGGGTTTCTGTGTAGTCCTGGCTGTCCTGGAACTCACTCTGTAGACCAGACTGGCTGATACATGCCTGTAATCTCAGCATTCTGGAGGCAGAGGTGAGTAGTCTAAGTAATCTCAACTATTTGAAATACAGATATTAAAGGTAAGTAAGTCAGTCCTTTGGGGTTGAACACATAGAACAGCACTGCTTAACAGATGGGCAAGTAGGGTAGTTGTCATTAATAGTCCCTTGAAAATATCATTTAGACCCCAAAGTAGCTATTCTATTAAGTGGAATGACATTTATTTCTTCTTGTAACATTTCTTTTTGTGTTTGGAAGATGTATCAGATAGTCTTCCCTCTGGCTGAAGAGAGGTTCCTATGCTGTGCTTAAGGATGCTGTCTGGAACAATAACCCAAGGGCTTCTAAACACTCAAGAAGAGAGACTGGCAGCACTGCGAACCTCAGGTTTTACAGAACAGACAGCCAGTTGTGAAGGACAAGAAATGTTTAAACACAGAGGAAAAGAATCTTCTCTTTGGGGAATTCGGTGTAACTAACAGATTAGCGCAATTTATAAGTGTGGTATGGAGTTAGTCTATCTTCCAGCAGGACCAAGACCCATCTTTTTTTTAAATTTAATTATATGTATATATTTATTTATTTATTACAATTTATTCACTTTGTCTCCCCACTACAGTCCTCTCTCTTGTCTCTTCCCAGTTCCATCCACCCTCCTTCTTCTCCATGTCTTCTCCCTAGTTCCCTGATAGTCCTCCTCTCCTTCTATTTGACCCTAGCTTATCAGGTCTCAAGGCTGGCTGCATCACCTTCCTCTGTGGCCTGGCAAGGCTGCCCCCCCCCCCCCCCAGGCAGAGGTGATCAGAGAGCCTGCCACTGAGTTCATGTCAGAGATAGTCCCTGTACCCCTTACTAGGGAGCCCACTGAGCAGCCAATGGGCTTCCTTTGAACAGGGTGTCTTGGCCAAGACCCACCTTTACATGCTTTTAAAAAGCCCATTCTTCTCCTGAGTGATGCACTTCATGATAGAATAGGCCAGACAGTTTTCAGAACACTTGAGTTGGTGTCAAGCTGGGGAAGGGTCAGCCTTAGAGATCTAATGGCAGGTAACAGGATCCCAGACAATGAGGATTCTCAAAAAAAAAAAAAAAAAAAAAAAAAAAAAAAAAAAAAAAGTAGTTCAGGAAAAGATAGGGAAATAATATGTTTGACGAGTGAGAGGCATTAGAGGGAGATGTAATCAAGCTCAGCAATCACTTAAGGAGAATTCTAGTTATCAGACTTTAGTACAAGGCAGATGCAGACTTGTCAGATAAAGTACAAGGCAAAGCACACATAGCTTTAGACATGCTTCCCAAACTGGGGCATGCTTAATGCCACGGCTTGTACAGAAAATGTACATGCACAGGAACTATGGTGTAGTCTTGAATGTTTAACTTAACTTTATTTTATGACAATTTGTTTTTTTTTTTTTTAAACAAGAATACAGTTATAACATAGATGGTCCATTTTGGATGACTTTAGAAGAAAACACAGATTTCAAAGAAATGTTCATATTTTAGGAGGAAATGTGCTGAACTTAGAAAGTCACTGTCTGCTTTTCTTTAAAAAGTCTGAAAGGCAATGACAGAGAAAAGTACCATCTTTGAGAAAGATTAAATTTTCTTACTCAGTGTGCAACCTCACTCAAGTCCAAGTCTCATTGTATTGTTATAAACATTAATCATAAACAACACATTTACTAAGGCAACTGACAGATAAATAGATGTTTAATAAGCTGACAAAGTCAGGAGTAGACAGAGAACCTGGACAGAAGTGCTTCATTTTGCCTCAGATCAAAATGTATTCTACAGAGTCTCTTAGTGAATTGTTGAGTCAAATTTAACTGGAACACCGGATATGGAAGAGAACATATGCCATATACCTACTCTAGATCATAGTTTTTAAGCACATTCTCACTTAACTTTCAAAATACCCCCTGAAAAGCTAATTTTGCAAATGAATCAACTGAGCCAGGTGGTGGTGCCTTGCACCTTTAGTCCCAGCACTTGGGAAGCAGAGACATTTAGATCTTTGTGAGTTCGAGGTCAGCCTGGTTCATAGTGAGTTCCAACACAGGGCTAAACAGAGAAACCCTATCTCAAAAAACAAAATGAATTAACTGAAGTTTAAGAAGTTCAGAATGCTGTAGTCAAACATCTAGTTAAGTAGTAGAATGGACCTTTGAGCAGAAATCACTTTACTACAATTTGCTAAAAGAGTAGAATAAATGTTTCAGTAAGTGAGATTAAATAAATGACTATCTATAGTGCTCTTGAATACAGGAGCAACACAAAATATTTAACAGAATGGTTACCAATATTGTATGACGTGACATGAGAAAAGTAATCCAAAGACAGCTAGCAACAAGTTTTTGTCTAGTATTCCAAGATAGTTCCAATTAATTCTAATTAATAATATTTTAAGTTAAATAAATAAGCCATCCAAATATTTTACATGAACTCTCATTAATTTGGAACAGGGTGCAATGCAATTTGTAATAATCTAAAAAGAATTGAGAAAATATCTTAAATATTCTTCATACTTCTGCCCCTTTCCCTCTGTAGTTCAGCCTCTATCAAATGTTGGGACATTCCTCAATAACTTTTGTAGAAGGGTCACACTCAATTCTTGCTAAAAGAATACCTGAACCACAGCCAAAACTCAAAACTGTAAAATGGTGTATATATGCCATCATACCAACCAGTGAAGGAGGAAACCTACATTTCCATTTTTTGTTGGTTCTCCTTCACCATCCCATTCCCTTCCTTTTTATTGAATTTTAGTAAAGGCTTTTGCCGGATAAAGAAGTAGAGAGCTCGGTAAGATCCTCTAAAAGTTCAGCCCAGTAACATTTGAAATCAAAAGAGACAGAGAGGACATGAGCAAACACGAAAACACACACACACACACACACACACTAAGTCATAGTTTTGAAAAGTAAGTAGGAGTCATCAAGAGAGCATGTGGATGACTGAGTTTTTTGAGATCTGAAAGCATGAAACTGATATTTTTAGGGAATGGAGAAACATTTCATAGAAACAAGTATCAGTAGGGCAAGCATGGATAGAAAGAAGGTAGGGATTACATCCTGAAGTGCTACATTAAGGAACTAGAACTTTGGTTTATGGATCATCATTTCCCAGTTGTCACTATGGAACCCTCTGAAATTTACAATGTAAGAAATAATAGCAATAACATGTTTGAATTTTTGACTTAGTTTCTTAAAATCCAAATACTACAGATGAAGTACATCATCTTTTATTTTTACCTTACCTTACCAAGAGACATGCAAAATTCTCCAATTTTAATGAGAACAGTGTTTTTGTGTCTTTTTTAAATAGCATATTTGTTTAATATTAGGTGTAATATTGCTAAGTCGGATCCACATGAGGTGCAGCATCAAGTCTTTTCCCATATTTTGTTTTTGTTGTAGCACAATATGAAAACTCTGTCTCACACAGGTGTTGTAAAAGAAAGAGGTATACGAACAGCACTTCTTACAATGTTTAGGTATTCTTGAATTAGGCTACTCCAAAAATCAGTTCACTGAAATTCTGTTTCACTTGGAAATCAGATGTTAAATCAATCAAGCTCTGGTAGTCCTGAGCTACTAATGAGGCTGGTTTAACAGTTACTATAAATGGATTTCTAACCCAAGCATTATTATCACTTGTTACAGGAAAATATTTTAAAAGACTAGAGTGCAAACCCCTTAGATGCCGAACAATAGCACCACAAGTATCTTTGTCAACTGTAGAATTAATTTCAGTCAAAAAGTCACTGAGTATAGGAAAACAACCCAAGCCTTCTCCTATAGATGAAGGCCAAAACTCCAATTTTCTTAGCAATGAAGACATTTTATCAAACACTGTAAACACTGTAACATTTTTTTTTCCTTGCATTGCTGGGTTAACCTCATTTAATTTAGTAAAATTATCGGCAAGATATGCAAGTCTTAGCAGCCAAGACAATTTTGTTAAGCAATCAGACAGTCAAAAAGGAGAATCCATAAAAAAACAATAGTTCACGCTGAAGCTCAAAAAGTCTTACAAGAACTTTACCTCGCAAAAGCCACCTTCTGTATTAGAAGAGCTGTGTGCTGAGCACCCATTTGTTCACATAAAACTTTTAGTAACTGGGATTGATGTGGTCGAGCTTTAATGTAGCTGATAACGTGGACTGCTTGATCTAGCACATTTTTGAGAGATGGAGACATTATTTTAACTGCTAATGCATGTCGATATAATAGGCAGTGACTACTGGTACTTTCTGGAGCTACATATTTTATCAAGGTGACAGCCTCAGCAATTTTCCCATTCATTGCCTTAGAAGCATCACTGCAAACATCAACACATTTCTTCCATTCAATTTCATGTCTTTGCATAAAGCTGTTGATATAGTCGGATATTTCTTCATCAGCTGCATTACTCTGGAAAGGTTCACATAAGAGTAGGTCCTCCTCAAAAGATCTATTACACCTATAGCGAATACACACAAGCTGCACAGCAAGTCCTGGAACATCAGCTGCTCCATCTAGTTGCAGTGAAAACCCATCACAAAGTTTCAGTCTACAAACAAGCTCCTCTTCAACATTAGCAGCTAGCTCTTTAATTCAACGTGACACAGGACTGTTCCAGAGTTGTACTGTATCTCCTTTTTCACTATACTGTTCATCGTTGCTTAATAGCAATTCTTCAATAGTCTGAGCCTCTCTGCTCAGGGCTAAGTGGAAACTGACATTGTATGGTGCTTCTGTAGCACTTCCATTCTCTGTTTCGACAATCAGAGGTACTGAAGTTTACTGTTTTCAGGTGAGTCAAAATGCTGCTTGGAAAAGCTGATGTCCTTGTCATTACATGCAGTGTGCTTAATTTCTAAATGTCTTTGAAGCTTACTTGGGGCTAGAGAACTAGTGGATAAAACTTTCTTAGTACACATTAAGCATGAGGTGCATCTCGGCTTCAAACGTAAGTAAATCCAAAGGACAAGTAACTTTCTTCATATTTTCTTACTAAATATTGTTATTTTATTGAAATTGGACATAAATTTGACCCTGGAAAGCTCACCTTCTGGTTTTTTTAGAAACTGAACATTGCAATGGTTCAGCTTCTCTTTTCTTGTTTTTTTTTTTCCCAACCTTTTGACTGTTTGATTCAGATACAAGTTGGTAATAAACAATTCTACTTCTTGTTTAAGACTTCCTTGTTTCAGCAAACGATCCATGAGTAAGGAGTTTGTGGTACAAAACATGGTTAATTTAGATATAACACCAAGTATCACAAATGTTTTGAAATTATAAGACAACAAACAAAGATGAAAGAAGATATATAACAACAAATCAGTTAACTGATTAGCTGTAAATGCTGCCTCATTTTGAAGACAGAACATCCATTCTTTTATCAGGTATCTCTCAAGTGACTTCCTGGTGTTCTCAAATATGGCACACCTTTCTTAAAGGTAGATTATCACATAAAAAATAAAAACTATAGAAATGAATTTAGTAGTCTTAAACTTACATTAAAATCAACCTATTAAAAAAAACTACTGCTAATATCAATATTTTTTTTTCAAAACACTCAGAGAATATTAACATTCTAAAAAAAATCTGGGAATTACTAGGCTAAAAATAATAATGAGTTCCTATGTACATTTTTAAGGAACATATCTTTAGAAACATTTTTAGGAACCCTTCCATGGCAAGGCTTGGTAAATACATAAGACCACACAGTGAAAATGCTTGCTTTGTGGGTCATACAGGCTTTGTTGCAACTGTTCAACTCTGTAGTTATAGCATAACAACAAATGAAAGAATGGGAGGGTGTTCCAATAAAACTTTATGTACCAAAACAGACTGCGTGGGCTCTAATTTACCAACCTTATCTCACAGTGTATCGTATCTTAGAACTTCTTTTATCTTTCTGATAACTACTCCCATTAGATTGCAATTAAATGTTGACAGTATTAGATATCAGAAGTCTCCCTTCAGGGCTGCAACAGTTCTAATAAGCTATATTAAAAACGCACACTGTCCCAAGACACAGAATTCTAGTATATTCTAAGCATTATGTGTTACAATGGTCTGCAATGATAATTGCACACCAAAAAGTAGATACGTCTCCAAACTTAAAAGTAGATATATTTATATTATATTAATTAAGATTTATTTAAAGTAATGCACATTATTACTAATTACTCTGCCTACTATTGTGCTAGAGGTAATACTCAGAATCTTAAGAAAATATAAACTCACTTTAATAGATTTTTCTCTCATATAAAAGAAACATAATGCAAACTTAAGACCATCTAATGAATACTGTCTTCTACGTTTTAAATGAAATTTGCAAGTAAAGGTATACAGATTGTTCCTGGCGACTTAAACTTCATGTGGTTACAGATTAAACTCTTATCCTCTTAGATCTTCAATCAAAATGGTTCTCCCGTTAGCAGCTAGGAGGGAAGATACCTGAAACAACACTTCTTTCTGTAATCTCTCCAACTTGATAGCTTGAAATGCAGACTCTTCAAGAGAATAAAACTAAGGGATAGGGTGGGAATGGGGGTAACCGGAAGCCTAGAATAAGAAAAGTTGAAATCAGACACTGCACCAAGCAGAACTATAAACTTCTCCCACTTGTCATATTTTAAACACAGTCAACACAAATGATTCTTCACTGAAGCGTGGCTCTTGGATGTGAACTGAGAAAGTCTAGCATGTAGTAAAGTAAACATGCCAATATTTTCATTCCGTTTACTACTCTGGCAATTCCCCTGCTCTCAAATGCTGCCTTATCCATTCACCTCATGGAAACATTCTGGGGAAAAACAAAAACTAAGCACCTTTTAGAAAAGTACAGCCCCGTTTCAGTATCTCTAAAACTAAAAACTGGATCTAAAACGGAGTTGTACATGCAAGTGTTACATGACCTATGCCGTTACTATAACCAGTTGTCCCCAATCTCCCAACTAATGCTATTATTATCTGTGAGCTGTTAGTATCTGCGTTCAATTCCTAATATAGGTTAATTCATCTAATTCTCAAGAACCTGAGATTACTAATGGCCACAGTTTAGACACAGAGAAGTTGTCACCTGCTAGATCAACACATAACAGTGAAGAATCAGGAACAGAGGCTGGAAAGTTTCACTGTGCAGTACACGTGCCTAAACATTACTTGTGGGTTTTCTTCTACTTCATCAAGCACTACAACCCTCTGGTACCAGGAGTTAACGTTCAGGTAGAAACAGATTAGCAGTGTGTTTGAACAGCCAGAGGCAGCAATCTTAAACTGGGCAGGAGTTAGAAAACCTATTCCTTACCAGTGGACTCTCCTTTCAGCCTTAATTTTAATTTAGCAAAACAAAGCTTCATGTTTACCATAAAACTAGGACTCCTCTCCTTGTCAAGTTGGCACACACAGTAGCTTCATTTTCCTAAAAGGGTATCTCA
Source organism: Psammomys obesus (assembly GCF_907164565.1). Taxonomy (NCBI): domain Eukaryota; kingdom Metazoa; phylum Chordata; class Mammalia; order Rodentia; family Muridae; genus Psammomys; species Psammomys obesus. The sequence goes on along the minus strand of NW_026592674.1, from coordinate 3,156 downwards.
TGCCTTTCTCTTCAAAAGGTACTTCCCACCAGCTCTTGAGGACTAAGAATCTGTGCTCCTAAGTTTCCAGTTCACTCCCAAAAGGGGAACACTTGGGTCTCTCCTTTGGGGGCGAACTGAAAGGCAAGCTGTCCTTTCGCCCTAGATGTGAACAATACCCTTTAGGGGGCGGGAGCGCAGGCCAATCCCAGAGGCTAGGAAGCAGGAGGGGCGGGCATCTCGAGCTACAAGCTTTTCCCCTTCGCCCCGTGGCCAGGGACTGCCATTCCTTAGCGAGTCGGGAGTCCCGAGGTGTGCGCTGCCCGCAGGCCGCCACGCCCCCGGAGGCTCGCTTCTCATAGTGGCCCATCCTTGCCTCGGGATTCCTCTCGCCCCGGGATGTGACGTGAAGTCGGGTCAACCCCCGACACCTTTCCGCTCCATCTCCATCAGCCTACCGTCCCGGCCGCGGCTGGGCTGCAGAGCAGCACCGCGGTCCTCAGCCGAGCACGAGACCGCCATTTTAGACAGCTCAAGCCAGCGGCCATTTCAGAGCGGCCCGCTCGCCGGCGGCTCTGCTCCTCACCTTCAGCGAGGCGCGGACTGGAGGGAGGAGGGAGAGATGGAAGACAAAACAGGGGGGGGGAGGATGCGGGATGGGGTGACGCTGCCAGCTCAGGGAGAGCGCCCAGGCCACCTCACGGGGCTCTTATGGGCGCCTGGCGCGGTCCTGGGTCTGAGGTTACACTTAGTGCTCCGGGGCCGCTGGACGCTACGGTCTGCGGGAGCGACTTCGCCGCTGTCCAATCAGCGTCAGGACTTAGCCCTACCACCAATCCGCGCTGAGCAGGGAGGCGGGACTAAAGGCCCAGGCTTGGTTCAGGCGCGGTGCGGCCTGGGAGCCGCTGAGCTGGCTCGGGGTTGGGGTCTGGCTTGTTCTTTTGAGTTTCCCGATCCGCCGAGAGTTAAGGCGCTGTTTCAGAGAGCGGGCTCCCGGGCTCCGCCATTTTCACACGAGATGCCGTCAGATGCCGCAGTAGCCTTTCCCCTTAGCTCTGGCGCCCTGCCTGGGCGGCGGTGACAGGTGTGGATCAGGAGCTCGCGAGCCCAGGCTGATGGGTCTTAGCGACTTGGCTTCTTCGAATCCCCTACCCCATGGGCCAGTCACACAGTGGCTGCCGGAAGCGTAGAGAAAAACTCACCTTCTCTCCCGCCCGTCATCTGACCAGCCAGAGTTTCAGGTCCTGCTGGGGTCAAGTCTCCCGAAGAGAAAGTCCTTAGGGCTTCCATATTTTTCTGAGGTGCCCCTCAAGAGTTACCAACTCATCTCTGAACCCTCCTTTGGTGGCCTGCAATATTTGGGTGTTTTAAGCCGTCCATCTTTGTCTTCCTTTTCCAAAAGGGCATGGCCAGGCTTGAGGCCTCACGTGTTGTTCTTCACTTTGGTATTGTGTGGCATCCCTGTAGGCCTGAAGACTTTCCCCAGATTGGCACTTTCAAATAGATATAGTGTGGGTGAAAGCACAGGTAGCATTAGACAATGGATCCCATTATTGACAAAATTCTAAGACTTCACAGAAATGTTTAAAGGTTGGATCATTTATTTCAGATCCTGCACCAATGACAGAAAATTCTCCACTTGGAGTTAACACCAAGGGGCCTGTTTTTCTAAAAGATGCTTTTCCAACTTGTGCTCAAGCACCTTTATATGGTGAAAGAAGCCTAACTCTTAAAAATAGTTTTCAGGACTGATGGCAGTTGTCTAGCTTCAGAATAATTTTGGATTAAGATTTCATATTTTTATATTTACATAATGTTCCCACACATACCTGGTTTATATATTGGAAAACCTCAAAACTGAGACAATGGAAGAATAATTAATTAAATGTGTTAATTATTAAACATGTTAATGTTTAATAAAAGACAAGGATTTAACTTAGGCCCTATAATCTGAAGAGTCTAAATGTTCTTGAAACACACATATTTTTTTCTGTAATTTCTTTGTCAAATTATTATAAAATGTTGGTTAAGAGGTAAATACAGGCAATGTAGTACTCAGCCAATAATGATAATAGCTAGTATTTATTAACACACTGTAGGAACCAGGGGCTGTTTTTTGTGTACTTTTTTTGTTTTGTTTTTTGAGACATGGTTTCTTTGTATAGCCTTGACTGTCTTAGAACTAGCTTTGTAGACCAGGCTGGCCTTGAATTCACAGAGCTCCACTTACCTCTGCCTCCTGAGTGCTGAGATTAAAGGCTGGCTGTTTTATGTACTTTTTCAATGTATTAACTCATTTACTCGTCAACAGTCTAAGACCAGATCTTATTTACATGCTAAGGACATTTAGCATGGAAAAGTAAAGTTTGCACACTTATCCAAGGGCTAGCCTGTGTCAGGTTCAGTTCTAGCTGTGAGAGCCACAAACTGTGTGTTTGCCTGTGGGCCTGTGTGCACCCATGCAAAGTGAATTTATACTGGAAGACGTGTAGAGTATATTAATATAGCAATAGGAAGGTGGGGCCCCACTTTTAAACTGCTACTGAGAGCTGGGTGTGTTAGCGCACATTGTAATCCTGGCACTGGGAAGGCTGAGGAGAGAGATTGCCACTGAGACAGAAACCTGTCAGAGCAGCCAGGGTTACAAAGCAACACCTTGACTCCAAAAATGGAGAGGGGGGTGGGAAGATAGTTCAGTGAAGTGCTTGCAGGGAAGGGCTAGCACCAGAACCGCAGTCTGGTCCCTTAGCACCAATGTAAAAGGCAAAGTATAGTGACACATTTGTCATATCAGAGCTGGGGAAAGTGGATTCCTGGGGCTTCCTGACCTGGCAGCCCAACCTAACTGGCAAGCCCAAGAGCTCGGTGTCTTAAGAAACAAGGTGGGGAGGCTTGCGAGATGGCTCAGAGGTTAAGAGCACTTGTCCCTCCTGTGAAGGACCTGGGCTTGATTCATAGCACCCATAATATGGCTCAGTTCTCGGGGACCCAAAAGGCACACATGTGTGCCCATACATGCACTCAGGCAGGGTATCCATACACATAAGTAAAATAAAGCCTAAGCAAAGCTGCAGAACAGAGACACGATGGCTCCTGCAGAACACTACCCGAATCTAATCTCATACGTCCACACACACACACACACACACCACACAAAACCAAAACCCAAACAAAAAA
>NW_026592673.1:0-21248 GCF_907164565.1 Psammomys obesus | reverse complement strand
CTAGGGCTTTGTCCACAATCTACATGTCATTAAAAAACAAAAAAAAAACCCACCATGAATTGGAAACTGAAAACAGCCTCCCTTTAAACAGTCTGAATCTTGTACAACAAATTACAATCTCAATTAATTTGGACAATGCCTTGAAAGAATAAAACCACTTAAGTTTTTTTTAAACTCAACATCTCTGGTTGTATACCTCCTCCCCAGCTAGAAAATATGGCCAGAACTATAATCAGAGACACGGCCAACTCTATGGATAATCTCGCATGTAAAACAAAATATCAGAATCCATTATCAACTATCATAAATTCCCCAAATCACTTTCACAACAGGAAAACTAAACAGCTGTTTCTAGACAGCATGGTCAAGCAATGCAAATGATTCAAGGTTCACCTCTTGAATCCTGATGCCATTTAAAAGTGTTTGTTTTTACTTATCATCATTACTCAGACATAATTTAATGCAACAGTTAAGTATAAAAAACTTGGGTATTAAATTTGTCCCCCTCTTTTGAGCTAACATTTTAACTTACCAGCAGTATGACCCCTTTAAGGATGAGTTTAGACTCTACACCCACATTGAGGAGCTCAAGGCATAGCTTGTCAAACTTTTCAGGAGTAAGCTTATTTAGTATGCTGGAGGAAAAACACATTTCAAGTGTAAGTAAACAAACAGTTATCTTTTTTTTTTTTGAGCTGAAAAACAGCATTTAAATCTTGACTTTTTCTTTACTAGCTCCCTACACAGAAAAGTTCCTCTTTTTCAATTTATTCTTTTAAGAATTCCATATAGCATATTTTTAAAACCATACTTATTTCTGACTCCCAACTCTTCCCACCCCCTTCATGTTCTTTCTCTATGGAAAAACATCACAAAAAAACATAAATCTGTGTTGCAATTTGTTTCTGAGCATAGGGGCCTTGCCCTTGAGTGTCAATGACCTATCTAGTGATAGATGGAAGAAAAAATTTCCCTCTTCTTCCAGTAACTCCCTTCTCTTGTACTAAGATTTTTGTCTGGTTTGAACTTATGTAAACTTTGTACAGGCTGGTATAGACATGTTCTTTTTATCCAACCAAGGAGAATAAACTTCTCACAATTATAAGACTTCAGAATCATATTTGGGCTTTCCTGTTTCACAAGAAACCTTTCTAGAACTTACAGCACTGGGTCCTCAAGAACTGACCATGAGTCAAGATGGTTGTATTACCAACCTCACTGAATGAGCTACACACTAGACCAACATAGAGCTGGCAGCATAAGCCTGTGGGTTGTAAACAAATGAGCCTTACTGCCAAATACCAATGGGCTATATACGCTTTAGTTTAATATTCTTTAAAATATTGTTGACATCAGAATTCACTAAAATGCGAATCATGTCTGGTGAATTGTGCTCTACACATACTAGAAGACAACTGATCTCTTCTTCTCTCAGAACAGAACGACACTTACCCTCTTACTTTCCTGAAGATTGCATCATGTCGTTCTTTTTCATTTGCGGAGTTGTTTGCTGCGGAGTTGTCATCTCGTCTAGTGCTTCGTGCAGGAATCCATTTCTGAGCGTTTTGCCCTGGGGTTTTCCCCAGGAACTCGCTAGTTTAATAAATCAACAAAGTGACTTACAATAAAGAAACCCTAAGACAGCATCCACTCATAACAAATATAATTGCCCCAAAACTTTGCTTAACAGAGGGAAAAAAATTCCACCAAATCAAAGCTTAGGCTTTATTCCCCCCCCCCCCCCCGCCACAGACACACAACAAAGCAATTCTGGAAATATTTGTTTTTTTCAAACAGTACCAGAATCATCTGAATCATCTGGATAGCTTAAAGTAGACTTGGAGACTCATTCCCAATGTCTGCTCTAGGAGGCTTGGGACAGTACCTGAGAATTTTCATTTCAAATATATACATATATTCCCAGGCAACAACAAAACTGTTGACCCAGGCATCAAACCTTGAGACTTAACTAAATGCTTACTGAGCAAATTCCAAAGACCACTTCACAAATACCAATGATAGAAACTTTGGAATTCGAAATTATGAAATTCACATCAGGATTACTGATGACTTCCCAATTATCCTGTCAGACATGGAAAAGGCTGTAATTAATCAAATTACTGTCTTTACAAGTTTTACCATACCTGTTGCCAGCAGTCTTGGGATAGTGCTGAGGTGCACCCCTACTTCCTCCTCCGCCCGAAGAAGCACTATTACAAAAAAAAAAAAAAAAAAAAAAAAAAAAAAAATCACTATACCACTTATGCCTCATTCAAAGGGGGAATCTATTTACATTTTAGAAATTGCACCACACGGAAGAGTGAACTTTGACTTAAGAGAAAATAACCCAGAAGCTTGAGAGATGGCTCAGCCATGGAGAGCAGTTCCTAACACCCACATGGCGACTCCAGTCCCAGGGAATCTGATATTCTCTTCTGCCACTTCAGAGAGGTGCAGACATACACTAGGGCAAACCTCTGCCCACCAACGCAAGTAGTTTACTCTTTTTATGATTGGTCTTTTCAAACCACCCCCTCCAAAGTACCTACTTACACCCAAAACCATACCTGAAACGAGAAGCACCCCCTTCTGCAATCGCACTCTCCACTTTGGCGGCTTGACAACGAAGAATCTTCAAAAGAATAATATTAATGGATGGGGTGGGGAGGGGAGGGGATGGTAGAAATGAAAAGCCTGGAACAAGAGAAAAACATCCAAATTAGGTACTGTCAATATACAGATCTATAAAACTGATCCAATTACAGCGTATTTCACCACCCGGCACTACAGCTGATTGAACTTTCACTGCACTGCAGCCCTCAAGACCGAAACAGAACAAAGCCAAAACCACAAATTCACGGTAAAATCTTGTTTAGCCACGTGGGATTCCCCGAGTGTTCAAGGATGCAAAGACAGCTTTGGTGGAAAAAAAATACAAAAACATCTGGATACTGCCTAGAACGCAGCCATATTATGGGACCTTCAAAACAACAGAAACGCTATAAGCGCCGGCGGTGCTACAGGAAAATGTCTGCTGTACTAATATGTGCGGTCTGGGTGGTGACAGGCCGGCCAGAGCCTCATTACCCGCTGTAGGACAGCTTTCTCCTCCGCTCGTCCTTTCACCCCTTCCCACTGGGCGCGTGTGGAAAGCGGCCGGAAGGCCGGGGCCCCAACATGGCAGCAGGAACCTCCGCCCCACTCCGCGCGAACAAAAGAGCAGCGGGTTCCTCCCCCAGGCCCGGTCGGGCCCGGCTTCCGACAGGGGCCTAGCGAGGGCCCAGGCCTGGGCGGGAGGCGCCCCCTCCGGGCCGGCCCTTTGTTCTCCCGCAGGAAGGCGGCCTCCTGCCTGCCCGCCGCCTCCACCATAAATCCCGCGGCTGACAGCGCTCGGCTGCCACGGCCACAAAGGGGGCCGGAGACCCGTCCTCCGCCTCTCCCGGGCGCGGCAGGCCCCACACACCTCCTCCCCGCCGGGAGGCCGGGCTCCGGACTCGTCCGCCTCGCTGGTCCCGCGCCAACGGCCGGGCCCTGCCGCGGGCCGCGTCCCTGCCGCCCGCCGAGGCGCGAGGCCTGCCGCGCTCGCACGCTGTCTCGGACCCCGCGTCTGGGTTCCGGCCGCGCCCGCCTCGGCCGCACGCCGGTCTAGCCCGGACCGCGATTCCCCTCTCCTCGGTCGGCACGCGAAGGAAAGCAGAGGCCGGGGACTTCTCGGTGGCCCAGAGGTAGAGGGAAGGCCGCCCCGCCCGGCTCCGCCTGCGGCCGCCATTTTGTACCACTCGACAAGAAGCGGCCAGGGGCGGCGGCCATCTTAGAGGGCTCCGCTCGGCGGCGGCCGAGACTCCACTCACCTTCACCGAGAACTCAGCAGCTGCCGCCGCAGCTGCCTCCTCTGGATCCGGTCGTCGGGGACGGGGAAGGGAGGGGGAAGGGAACGGAAAACAAAAAAGGGGGAGGGAAGGGGGAGGAAGGAGACGGGGTCGGCCTGAAGCTCTCAGCTCAGAGGAGTCGCTGCTGCAGCCACCACCTGGTACCCGCCGCCACCTCCATAGAGTCCGGCTCGCTGCTGGCTCTGAGGCGTGTCTGAAGCCGAACTTATCACTCTGGGGCGGCCGACCCACCAGAGTCTCCCCGAGTGGCTCCTTCGCTATCCAATCAGCAGCCGGGCTTCCGTCCGCCACCAATCCGCGCAGGGCGGCGGGGAGGAGCCACCGGGCAAGCTCGGTTGCAGCGCAGCCCCGCCGCAGTGCGCAAAGACATATTCGCGAAGGCTCTGGGGCCAAGCCAGTGGCGTAAAGGCGGCCGCCCGGCGCGCTGCGGCTCTCGCGTAGCGCCGGAGCCCCGTGAGCGTGCGTCGCGGGGCGGCCTGCTCTTCCTGGGCCGGAGCTTTGTTCGGAGTCCGGGCCTCACGCCTGCCCGGAAGACCCCTCGCCTCGCCTCGCCTCGCCTCGCCTCCCTGACCCGCCCGGGCCTGGCTCCCCGAGAGCTCCTCGTGGCCTCGCGGCCTGTCCTGGGTCTGGCGTCTGGGAGCTTAGCTGAGGAGAGGGACGTGTGTACCCCTCTAAAGGAGAGCGTTGTTTGTCGGTCCTCCATCTGCAGAAGAATGAGAGAAGGATCAAAGGGGGTTGCTTTGTACCCCAGGCTAGAGGCAGCTTTTCCTCAAAGACTGCTCGGCCTGCTGTCATCCCGCTAGGCTGGCTAGAGAGTGTTTGCAGAGCGCGGGCATTTGGAAGATTTTAAATTGCAAACGCGTTTTTAAGTTTTTTTGTTTTTTTTAAAAGTTAAAAGACGGGCCGCACAGTGTTTTTCATCTTTTTAAAAATTTTACTTAAGGGCTATATAGAAAAATGAAGCATTTCAAAGGTGATAGTTTAAACTATTTATACTCCAGGTGCTATTTTTAAAAGATGGGTTTTATGTCTGTGTTCCACTGTTCGCGACATTTTAGCTTTCCAAAAATGAAGGTATGTAAACAACAGAAATGTCCCATCTCTGTTTTTAGCATGCATATTTTGATACAACGGGTAACCAAACCAAAAACAAAACAAAACCCTGTTTTTAACAGTCATGGTTTGGAATTCCCAAGAGTTGGATTTAAAAAAAAACAAACAAACCAAACTTAACTTGATTTGTTTCGGTGCTGAAAGACCTACTCCTTAAATAGAATTTTCAGCAGAGAATTGTACTCTCCTTAATATTTAAGTCTGATAATAGGATAGTGTGGCTTTGAAGGTTTTTAATGCAATTCCATCATTCTTATATCTTTGCTATAGAATTAATGCTACTAAATAAAATTCACTTAAAAACTGGAAAAAGCAATTTTTCAGTTTTGAGATTAGTTACGTGTGAATACAAGAGATTTCACTTTGTATAACTTCTATAACACTTTATAACTTGTAGAAATATATAATGTGAAATGGTTTATATTCCTCATGATCTACTGAAGGCATCTGTTTGGTAGAAACAGTGGTCAAAAACACCATACTCACTACTAGTGTATTTGTCAAAGGATGGTCACTCGGCCCTAAAACATGGAAGCCTGTAAAATAAGGAACTTGAATTTAATGATTTTTTTTAAAAAAGAAGTCAGCAAGATGGTAAAGGCACTTGCTGACATGCCTGAGGACGGAGTTCAATCTCCAGGACCCATATGGTTCACCTCTTTCTACATTTATGCTAAACATACATGCACACACAATATTTTTAAAAATTATTGAATCTTTGCAAATTGTAAAACTCTGCTATGAGTTTTTGCAGTTACGCAGGCATATGAGGTGCTGAGCTGACAGAGTAAATCAAGGTAAAACAAAAAACAAAGGGAAAAAATCTACTTTCAGTCAGAAATAAGAATTCACAAATTTGAAGTTTCCATCATGGATGTATAAAATTTCAAATAACTGGATTTTAAATGTAACCAAACAGCCTTTTGTTGTTGTTTATTTTTTTTCAAGACAGGGTTTCTCTGTGTAGCCCTGGCTGTTCTAGACTTGCTTTGTAGACAGACTAGCCTCGAACTCACAGAGAATATGTTTATTCATTTCTAGTTAGTCTGGAAAACTGCTAAGAGTCTTGCCTTGTTAATATATTTTCACATTGTTTTTAATCATGTATTATTTTTGTTTTTTTGAGCTCTTACCATGTAGCTCAGGATGGCCTCAAATTTGGTATCATCTTGCCTTAGCTTTTTAAGTGTTGTCTGTGCCTGGAATTCCTGTACCACTCACCTCACTGGTTACTGTTCCAGCATACACTACTATCATGTCTGCTTAACGATTCCCTAATCATGTAGCTGAAGTCAGAGCTCTCCTAAATTGCTAACATCCTATTGATCAGAGAAGCAAACGTGTAGCCTTATTTGGTTTGAGCCACATAATAGTTTAAGTAACTTGATACTGAAATATTAAGAGATTATATAAAAATTTTTTTCCATTTTTGTTTTTTAATCTTAAAATATGACCTTGAAATTCCCATAGGGCAAATGTAGCTGAGTAGATGTTTTCTTTTGGGATGGGGATGTAATTTAGCAGTACAGCACTTGCCTATCCTTCCTGAGGTCATGGGTTGATTCTCAGCATAGCGAGAGGGGTTTGGGAAAAAAGAATTGCTCTGCAGTTAATCTGACTTGATGCACTCATTTTGTGGTGTTCTCTAGACTTTACAGCCAGTTGTTTTGAATTGTTCAACCGATTCAGTATATCAGTACTTGATCTTGTAAGTAATCTGTTCTCTTCTGTTTTGAACCTGTAAATGGAATAATAACATTTATACAGTTGTAATGATTAACTGAGAATATATATACAAGGGACATAGCATAGTCACTGACATATGAAGTTATGATTGACTCTGACTTGTCCCTCTCAGGCATGTGTTTTGAGCATTTGTTCTCTGGCTAGTGGTACTTTTTGAAGGCTGCAGAGGTTAAACATGACTAGTGAAGTTCAAAGGCAGGCCTCTGAAGTTTAATTACTTACTCCTGGTGTTGTCTATCTCTTTTCTGCTTCCTGATCTGGTAGCTTCATCTCACAGTCCCATTACGTTGGACAAAACCACTCCTGCTATTGTGCCCTCCTTGCCTTGATGGACTGAAATCTCTCAAACTGTGAGCCAAAATGTTTCCTCCATTTAGTTGTTCCTGTTATTTTTGTCACAACAATAAGAAAATTAACACAGAGATGTCCACGAGCCCCTTAGGGGCTGCCTTATAGCTGGAAAGGTACATGTCATCCACATGCTCTTGCGTTTGAACACTTGGTCCCAGCTTTTGACCCTAGACCAGATAATCTGAATATTTGGATTTGGAATCCAGACATCAATAGTAATAAAGTTCTTATTTTATTTCCAGGGTGCAGTCAAGTTTTAATAATCATGACCACAGGGAAGAGCATTACAAAAATGACATTTGCAGGCTACAGGGAAGGAAACTACTCTGGCAAATGGAAAATGACTTTTCTCAAGCAGAGTAGGAGACACTCAAACCAGGGGTCTCAGCTTTTAAGTTGTTTACATTCTAGGTTAACCCTACCTCTTCTGCTGGCCGTATTTTTTCACCACTCCCAGACATCCTGTCATCTCTCAAGGAGCCAGTTAAACAGGTATTGCTGCCCTTAAAAAATCACTCCTGGGCAGGTTAGATGGCCCAGTGAATAAATGTGCTTACCCCCAAGCCTGACAATGAGTTTGATCCCAAGGACCAATTACTGTAAATTGTCCTCTGACCTTAACAGATGTACTATGGTAGGCATATGTGACCCATTTACCCACATATGTCCTCACCTGTGTGCATTTATCTCCTTTGCCATCTCATTTCTGAAGTACAGATATAAGTATCAAACTCTTATTGTTCTATTGCTCTGAAGAGACACCATGACCAAGGTGATTCTTTTTTATTACTATTGTTTTATTTTATTTTTCAAGATAGTTTCTCTGTGTAGCTCTTGACCATCAAGGAACTTACTCTGTAGACCAGGCTGGCCTCAAAATCACAGAGATCTGCCTGCCTCTGCCTCCCAAGTGCTGGGATTAAACGCATGTGCCACCACCATCTGGTGACTACGGCAATTCTTTAAAAAGATAGCATTTGATTGTGGGCTTGATTATGGTTTCATTATATCAGAAACTATGGCTTCAGGCAGGTGGGGTCCTGTCAGGAGTAGCTGACATCCTGATCTACAAGCAGAGAGAGTCTGGGCATGGCATTGGCTTTTGAAACCTCAAAGCTACTACCACTGAAATACTTCCTCTAACAAGGTCACACCTCCTAATCCTTTCAAATACCATCACTTCCTGGTGAGTAATCATTACAAAGAGGAGCCTATGAGGGTCATTCTTATTCAAACCACCACATTCTCTTCCCTCACCCCCATAGTCGAATAGCCATATCATAATTCAAAAATGCTTTTATTTTACCTTCAAAAGTTCCCACAGTTTATCACAGTCTCAACATTGCTTAAAAGTTCAAAGTTCAAATTCTCTTCTGGGAACCAAGGCAATCTCTTTACTGTAATCCTTGTAAAACCAAAATCAAAAACAGATCACATACTTCCAACATACAATAGCACAGAATAAACATTACCATTCCAAAAGGGAGGAAAGGGAACATAGTGAGGAAATACCGGACCAAATGCAAAGCCAAAACCCAGAAGAACTCTGCATTTCTATATCTGATGTCAAAGTTCTGCATTTCTATATCTGATGTCAAAGCACTCTTCAGATTTCCAAGTCCTTTCAACTTTGTTAACTGCAACATACTTCTCTCTCTTGGGCTAGTTCCACACAGCAGTTTTCCATCACTGCTATCCTATGAGTCTGGCATCTCTAACATCTTAGGGTCTCCAACAAAATCCAGGTTTCACCTTCACAGGGTGGCCTTCCTGGGCCTCAATGCAAAAATACCCGACATATGCCTGATCTTGGTAGCTTCCCTTAGCCATGGAGGAAGATTCCACAGCCCCTTTCTTGTACTCTTGACTCTAATGCCAAAATCACATAGTTGAATCTGCCAAGTTCTACAACTTACTGGGCTTGGAATTTGGCCCCCTCGAATTACATTTGCAGCATCTTTCTGTTGCTGATGGTTCCCTTCTGCTGCTTAAGCTTTCCTTTAATTCCTTTTCACAAGTTGGAAGCTAGGCAGGTTGGAGTCTTGCTCTCAAGCCACCACTCCATTTATTCTATTTAGCATCAGGTTTTTCTTTAAACCTTTTATTTCTTTGAGCACTGGACTTAGCTCCATTACATTTCCTGGTGCTTCTTTTCTCTTCACACTATACATTTTGTATTTCTGTCCAGCTTGCTCCTTTTCATTATAGACATGCATAGGAGTGATTACTAATAAACAAATGACAGAATCAATACTAGACTATATTGAAATCTCCTCTTGCCATTAGTTTAAAACGCTTCAGTTTAGCCTCAGGCATATTTTTAGCACAAGGGCAAAACACAGCCACACAATTTGCCAAAAAATCACAAGAATAGTCTCTAAGACAGTTACTAATAGTCTTCCCCAAATCAGGTACGGTGGCACATGCCTGTAATCCCATCACTCTGGGAGGCAGAGGCAGGCAGATCTCTGAGTCGAAGGCTAGCTTGGTCAACTATTTAAGAAATTACAACCAACCAACAACCCCCCCCTCCCACCTCTCAGGGCCCTAGTATTTGTATCCCCTCCAAAAAGTCCCTAGAATTCCACACGTAGCTGGCAAAACCACACCTCTGCTAGAGTGTGAGGCAAATCATAGCCAACTGCTGCAAAGCAGCCCCATATCTCCACACCTGGGATGAAAATGAAAACATATTTCTGTGTTTTTAAAAGAAAATAAAATTCCAAATTTCTCTCATATGGGCTTGTCACGGGCTTTTAAAACCTCAAAGCCCACCTCCAGTGATACTTCTCTTACAAGCCACACCTCCTAATCCTTCTAGTCCTTTCAAATAGTGTCATTCCCTAGTGACTAAGTCTTTTAAGTATATGAGCCTATAAGGGCCATTCTTATTCAAACCATCACACTGCCTTTCCTCTAACAGAATAACCTCTGAATTACTTTCCTTAGTTTGGCATAAAAGGCTTTTGCTGGTTTCAGACTGTTTACCTGTTCCTAGGTACACTCCTCCTATTCCTATAGTTAACTCTAATCTAGTTCTACAGTACTCATGTTTTGCTCTGTTTTATCATGTTCTATATCATTGGTTCTCAACCTTCCTAATGCCGAAACCCTTTAATATAGTTCTTCATGTTGTGGTGACCCCAACCATACAATTATTTTCATTGCTACTTGATGACTACAATTTTGCAACTGTTAGGAATCTAGTGAAAATATCTGTTTTCCAATGATCTTAGGTGACCCCTGTGAAAGGCTTGTTCAAAACCTCCGAGGGGTTGTGACCCACAGGTTGTGAACCACTGTTCTATAATTAAAATTCAGTAGTTCTTGTCTATTTTGGGAAGAAGTTAATGAGTTAATATACTAATGGTTATGCAGGGAGCTTAAGTATAAGGGGTTGGTTCACAGTAGAGGTTGGCAGGTCTCTGTGAGTTTGTGGCCAGCCTGGTCTACGTAGAAAGTTCTGGGACAGCCAGGGCTACACAGTGCAACCCTGTCTCAAAAATACCAAAAGAATAAACAAACAAAAAGATAAATGTGCCAGTTATAATTAATGGCAAGGAAGGGTTGAATCAATGCTAAATTGGACAACCAAGAAAAAAAAATTCTGAAAGATTTTATAAAAGGATTAATAGAAGATAAAGCTGTGGACATCTTCAGTGCCAAAGCAATGTTTTCATGTTTGGCTATACAGGCAAAGAAAGTTCTTAAATATAACTCTGCCAGTTTTGTTTAAAGTTAATAACTTTTCATTGGTGAATGGATGGTTTTAGGGAAACTAACCACTATCACAAAAGTTTTCATCCCAGTTTCTTAGATAACTGGCTTTTTTTTTTCACCCCATAGTTTAGAGTTCAAGCCAGACAGCAACCTTTGAAGGCTAGGTTACAGATGTTGTTCAGTGACTGCCTAGCATGCACAAGGCCTTGGGATAAATCCCCAGAGCTGCAGGGTTGTAGTGGGGCTTCCCTTATTACTCTATGGTATTCCTTTTTCTAAGTACTCTGTTACATTCCCCTTATGTATGAAATGACTTTCATTCTTACACATTGTCTGCTCACTGCATTAGCATGTAAGCTCAATGACAGTAGGAACCTTGCCTGTCATGTTGAATCGCCAAGAGGTTTTTTTTGTTTGTTTTCTGTTTTGTTTTGTTTTGTTTTGTTTGTTTTTTAAATAACTGGTTTCTGGGTTGAGAACAGGCCAAAGTTTCTGTACTAGATTAGAGACATAAATGAGCCTTGTGAAGAGCACAGCTGATGCTCTTTTAGTGTACTGTGGTTCATAATATATTTCATTTAGAAAAGTTAAAGTTGGAGAATAGGTGATACTCATTTGCAAGAAGCATTCCTGAAAGTTGATTAAATGGCAGTGAGTTAAAGGAAAGCTGCTTCAAGTTGTGTATAATTCCCTTCTTTGTCTCTCCAAAGAAGTAAAAGATATATGAATACAAGACAGTGAGGATACTATTAGGGAAACATTATCAAATTCTTTCCCTTTCTTTTTTAATTCTTTGAGAATTTCATACAGTGTGTTTTGATCATATTCACTCCCTCCCCTAGCTACTTTCAGATCTATCCCTCTTCCCTACCCACCCAACATTGTGTGCTCTTTTTTTTTCCTCCTACTTATCAAGCATATATATTATGGATGTGTGGTCTTCCACTGGAGTATGGTCAACGTAACAGTTTTCAAAGAAAACTGATTCTTCTTCTCCCTAGCAGCTTTCATTTGCCAGTAGTTCCTCAGTTCAGGGTGGGGCTTCCTGTCTACCTTTCTTCTTCATTCTGGGATTTGGTCTGGCTTGAGCTTGCACAGGGCTTGTGCATATTCTCATAACTGCTGTGAGTTTCTATGTGCAGCCGTCCTGTTTGTCCACTGGCTCTTACAGTCTTTCCACCTCTCCACAGTGATCCCTGATCTCTGGGAAGGTGGGGGTTCAGTATAGATATTCCATTTAGGATTGGGCATTCTGCAGCATCTTATTTTGTGCACTTTCAGCCATTTGTGAGTCTTTGTTAATCACACCTACTGCAAATAGATGTTTCTTGGAGAGATGCACTAATCTTCATCTCTGGACCACCAAATCATTTCTCATTTATTAGAAAGGAGAATCACAGCTCAGTTTGGTAGTTCAGATCTATGATTCAGTGCTTGTGAGGCTGAGGAAGGATTACTGCAACTTTTAAATCAGCCTGGGCTACAGACCTTACTCAATAAAACCGTTTACAGATTGAAATAGTTTATACTTTTTATTTACAACAATATTAATAGTCCATGTTATAATCAAACGTGATCAAAATCTGCTAAAACAATGCAGCTTAAGATCACTGTCTTAGAAAATAGAAATTATTGAACTGCAATAGAAAAATTTAACTGCAATAAGCCAATTATTTTATCAGGATGAAAGTACATGTTATTCACACAGATTAGGAAGTTGGTTTTCTCTCTTCACAATGTGTGTCCCAGAGATGGAACTCACATATAAGGTTCTGACGTTTGCATTATAGGAGACATTCTATTATTGACTCAAATTCCTTACTCATTGATCTGTTCAGATTTTCATTTTTGTTTTGTTTTGGTAGTGTTCTTTATGGATTTTAAAATCAAGATAAGTTTTCAGATATGTTCCTTCTTCTGGAGAAAAAGTCCATGAAAGACCACTGGAATAAAAGTTTAAAACCATAGATATAGATATCAGTTTTTAAAAAAAATCAACCTACTTTTTTTCATCTGTAAAATGAAAGTAATACTTCTTGTGAGCTGTGAATGTGGCTCAGTGGTAGGGCACGTAGTTAGCATTACCGGATGATTTGGGGCCCATGAGATGACTCAGTGGGTAAAAGTGCTAGCCATCAAGTCTAACAAGTTGTGCACACCCACACCCATACATGAGTGCACACGCAAAATAAAATGTGATACATTTTTTAAAAGATGATTTGCCATGGTTAGGTGAGATTCATCCTAGTTATGCAAATCTTTCACTGTCCAGGCATCTATAAATGTAATATATCACATTAACAAAATAAAGTAAAACACTGTATGATCATTTTAATAGACGCAGCAAAGGGGTTTGACAAAATTTAACACTTCTTGCCAAACCCCCTCAGCAAATTAGAAGCTAGGCACCGGGTAGTGAGATGACTCAGTGGTTAAGAACACTGGCTGCTCTTCCAGAGGAAGAGTTTGATTCTCAGCACCTGCGTGGAAGCTCACAACTGTCTGTAATTCCAGTTCCTGGGGATCTGACATCCTCACATAGATATACATGCAGCCAAAACACCAATACACGTAAAATAAAAATAAAACATTAAAAAAAAAAAAAAGAAGCAAGACACCTCAGCACAATTAAGCCCACTCACAGGACAAACCCTGAGTTAATATCATACTCAACAGAAAAAGTTAAAAGCTTTTCTTCTAATAGCTGTGTTGTAATAGAAGCTGCAACCAGAGAAATTAAGCAAGAGAAAGGGAGAAAAAAATCCATTGATAATGGAAAGTAAGAAGTTAAAATATCCCTGTTTGTAAACTATGTAGTCTTCCATGTAGAAAACACTAAAGATGCCTTGGGGTGGGAGTGGGTGGGGATGCTTTTAGAATAGAGTAGAATTTTAAGATACAAAAAATAAAAAGAACATAAAAATCAATAGTGATTTTGTGCCCTAACTCTGAACTATCTGAAAAAGAAAGCCAGAAAATAATACCATATAATAGTTACAGAAAAAGTGTTTAGGAATAAATTAAAGAAGCAAGCTATCTCTAAACAAAACACAAAGCATTAATGGTAGGAATGAGACAAAAAAGAAATGGAAAGATACCACATGTTCATAACCTGGAAAATACTGTTAAAATGCCCATTCTACGTATATTAATCTATATTCCCAATGCAATCTCTATCAAAATATCAATAACATTATTTCTATAGAAATAGAAAATTTTAAATGTCATGTGGAAATAGAGAAGACCCTGAATAGCCAAAGCGATCTAGAGGTACCATACTACAGGACTTCAAAGCTATTTTTACCAAAGCAGCATACTACCAGCATACAAATACAGACCAATGGGACAGAACAAGGAACCTGGAAATAAATTCACACAGTGATAGCCAACTGATTTTCCATAAAGTTGCCAAGAATACCCAATAAATATAGGGATAGTCTTTTCAATAAATAAGTGTTGGGAAAACAGAATATCCACATGCTCTTAAGAATGAAGACATTTACTTCCTAATCATATATAGATATCAACTGAAAATGGATTAAAGACTTAAATGTAAGTCCAGGAATGATAAAACTACCAGCAGAAAATATATGCTTTATGGCATTGTTTTAGGAATGATTTCTTTGGATACAGTCCCCAGAGCACAGGCAATCAAAACAAGATGACAAATAGGATTATACCAAACTTAAACAGTACAGCTCAGGAAACAATCAACAGAATGAAGAACCTGTAGGTGGAAGAAAATATTTGTAAATTATGCATCTGCTAAGAGGTTTCTGTCCAAAATATACAAAGAACTCAACCTGCTAGGAAGGACATAATCTTACTGAAAACTAGATAAAGGACCAAAGGAGACATATCAAAAGACATATAAATGGCCAATAGGTAATATATTAAAAATGCTGGGAGGTGGTGGCACACACCTTTAATCCTAGCATATGGGAGGCAGAGGCAGGTGGATCTCTGTAAATTTGAGGCCAGCCTGGTCTGCAAAGTGAGTCTAGGACAACCAGAGATATACAGAGATACCCTTCTCAAAAAACAAACAAACAAACAAACAAACAAACACAAGCAAAAATGTTCATAGGGAAATTCAAATTTAAAACACAGTGAGATATAGTGCCCCATACTTGCTAAAATATTCATCATAATTGTTAGAGGGGACATGGAAAAAAGTGTACCTTTGTATTCTTGGTAGGACTGCAAGTTAGTTTGGTTATTTGGGAAAACAGTATGGTGACTCCATAAAACACTAGACTGCCACATAATCTAGCAGTTCCAATACTGGGTATGGATGCAAAAGAAATATAGTGTGTTCAAGAGATAGCTATATTCCCATGTTTATTGCAGCATTATTTGGAATAGCCAAGACATGAAATCAACCTAAGTACTCATTAGTAGATAAGTGGAAAAAGAAAATATTCCTTCTTTCCTCATCTACAACTCTTCCCTGTTTTTAGCCTGCTGGTTTATCTCATTTTATGTTGGCCTCAGCAATATGCCATATTCCTTATTTTCTCTGTCTCTCTCCCAATCTCTCTTACACCTACATAAACAAAGACCACATAACCCTCATATGCTTGGTTCTAGTACTCAGAAGAACTCTAATACAGAGGTTGCTTGGAAGACTATTATGATAAATTGTCTTTCAGAAACTGAAATTAATCTTATTAGCTCAAGTTTTTTGAAACATTGATAATTTAAAAAGCTATTAATTAAAAAAGATTGCCTATCTGGACATGGTAATTCATGCTTGTAATCCCAGTAATTGGGGGCTAATGTAGGCAGACCAAGAATTCGAAGCTAGTCTGGAATACATAGAATACATAGAAGTTTGAAGCCAGCCTGGGCCACAATAGACCTTGTCTGGGAAAAAAAAAAAAAATGAAAAGGTGGTACATATGCACAATGAAATTTTATTCAGCTACAAAAAAAAAAGAAATTAACTTTTCAGGCAAGATGATAGGACTGGAAAATATATTGAGATGACCCTGGCTTAGAAAGACAAGAGTTTTATGCATCTGTTTATGTGATAATGACTGAATATAGAGGACAAGAAGCTGGAAGGAGGCCATGAGAGGAGGTGGGGAGGAGCTTTAAGGAAGAGGCATAGTAGAACAGATGTCCTATGAAAATGTCGTAAGAAAGTAGATGGGGGATATTGGGAATAGAAAAATTTAAGCAAGGATTGGGATCATGGAGATGGCTTGGTAAGAGGAGGTTCAACCAAAACTAAGGATGTTTGAAAAGCCATAAGGAACCCTGGTATTAAGTAAATTATTCTGAGAGAGAGAAAGAAAGAACGATGGTGGCACATGCCTTTAATCCCAGCCCTTGGGAGGTAGAGGCAGGCAGATCTCTGAGTATGAGCCCAGGGTCTATATAGTGAATTCCAGGACAGCCAGGGTTATGTTGACAGACTCAATCTCAAGACAAGACAAAACAAAACAAAAAGTCCAAATAAATAATAATAAAAAGACTTTGAATGGAGGTACTCTGTATGGATGGATAAAGCTGCTCTCAGAAGCCATAGGTAAAATTAAAATGAAATGCCTGATTGTAGATAATTTTTAAAGTCTAAGTACAGTTTGGTAAGACTTTAAGCACTCAATCATTAGGCAAGTGGTAATCAACTTGTGGGTCGTGATCCCTTTGGGGACCAAACAACCCTTTCACAGGGACTGCCTCAGACCATCAGAAAACACAGATATTTACATTATGATTCATAACTATAGCAAAATCACAGCTATGAAGTAGCAACAAAATAATTTTATGGTTGGAGGTCACCACAACATAAAGAACTGTATGAAAGGATAACAGCATTAGGAACGTTGAGAACCACTGCTCATGGGATGAGTTGGTTTTTTGTTTTTTGTTTGGTGTTTTGAGACAAGGTTCCTCTGTGTATCAAGCCCTGACTGTCCTGGAATTGCTTTGTAGACCAGACTGGCCTCAAACTCACAGAGATCCACCAGCCTCTGCCACCCAAGTGCTGGGATTAAAGGCTGGCTCTTGGGAATGAGTTTATAATCCTGTTGCTCTGAGAGACAGCTTATATATTTGTGTGTGTCACAGTACAATTCTAGCTCAACCAACTTGTTTGAAAACTTACCCAAGGTTTTAATTTTTATACTGGAAATGTCACACACACACACACACACACACACACACACACACACACACACCATTTCCAGAGGTATGCTGTAATGAATATACACACATACAATTTTGTAAATTTTTTTATTTTTATTACAAAAAGAACATCATGAATAGGTACCACATATTACAACAATAGCTACAAATGAGAGTGCTTCAAACTATGCAGCACTGTTTTTCTGAGTCCTGTACTTTCCTGCAGTCAGATCTCAGCATCTGTCAGAGGACACTGTAAAGGAGAAGTATAACTATCCTAGTCTACAGATGATGAAACTAAAGCATGATGAGATCTAACTTTAGGATTTTGTCCTTAAGAGTTGCACAAGGTGTGTAGTAGATGCCAGAGCAAGCTCCCTGGCCCAGTATTCTTCTCTTTGAAATTCATTTGCTTCACGACTCCTGAGCTAGGAATTCCAGACTGATTCTAATTCATGCTCAGGCAGTGAATCAGAGCTGTGCTTGTTGTATGATTAGATACTCTATATTTTTAGTAATTTTGTCACAAAATTAAAATATAACCTCTGAATGAGAATGGCCCCCATAGGCTCATAAATTTGAATGCTTGGTCACCAAAGAGTTGCACTATTTGAAAGAATTAGGAGGTGTGGCCTTGTTGGAGGAAGTGTGTTACTGGGAGTGGGTTTTAAAGCTTCAAAAAGTCCATGCCAGGCCCAGTGTCTCTTTTCTCCTGCTGTCTGCATCTGGATGTAGACCTCTCAGCTACTTCTCAAGGACTATGTCCGCCTGCATGCTGCCATGCTCTCTGCCATGATGACTATGAATTGAACCTCTGAAACTGTATGCAAGCCCCAGTTAGATGCTTTCCTTTATAAAATTTACTATGGTCATGGTGTCTCTTCACAGTAATAGAACATTGATTACGACAGACCATTTTAATAGTTTTAGTATCTGTAAACACTATAAAGAATTCCAGTACATTTGGGGCTGGAATGTAGTACTTATAATGGGTCTTAATTTTAGGCAATAATATTAGTGGACATAGGAAAGATAATGTGAGAACATTGAAGAAAACGAGAATGTTTGTGATGGCAGGTGAAGCAACTGGCAAATTTTATAGCTTAATCAGCCCTGTCCTTTCTTCTTTTGCATTGTGTGTGTGTGGTGGGAGAGGGACATGCTGAAGACTAAATCCCAGGGCCTTCCACATGCTAGGCAAATATTCTACCAACACCATTACAACTTAAGTCCATCTTAAAATATTTAAACTTTAGCATTTCAATTAAAAATATAGAACTTTAATTTTCTTTATCAAATTAAAAAGAAATTAAATGCTGCTGCTTATTTTGAATGGGAGCAGCAGCATTTAATTCCAACACCCAGGATATAGAGGGATAAGAGCTGCTATATATATATGTTTGAGGACATCCTGCACCATGCAACAAGTTCAAGCCAGCCAAGGCTATTTAGCAAGAGCCTGTGTCAGAACAAACCAACAAAGCAAAGAGATAATAATAAAGGATCATCTCGAAAAATAGCTATTTCTTGCTATTAGCAGTATCAATAGACCAAACACTGCTCATGGATGTTACCATTAGTTTTTGTTTCATCTCTGTGAGCTGCCTAGCACACTGGCACCTGTGATTAATAAACACGTGCTAATTGTTACTGTGATGTAAGTACAAGTCTCTCTCAAGCAAGGTCATGGGCGAATCCATAATAATAAACACAAATGTTTACCATGTTTCAGTCTATATTGTAACTATTTCCTACGTGCATACCAACCTTAGGAAGTGGTTGATAGTATTTCTTTAATAGGCAAGGAGACTGAGACACAGAAAAATAAATAAATAGTACTGGGATTTGAGACTAGGCAGCATGGGTTTAAGAGCTATAAACAATACTACCACGTGTAAATTAGAGAAAAGAACCCTGGAGTAACTCACTGTATTAAACAAGAGTTAAATACCTGTTTGGCCCAAGAACCAAGAATGCATGCTAGCCACAGAGTGAAGTGATTCATTCCCTCATGTAGTTTGGGCAGTGTGTAATAGAGCAATGAATTTCAGAAGATCATCAATCCTTAGGATGCTATAAAGAGACTGCAGAGAGCCACAATGAGAGAAACAAAGAGAAGGTGAATGAAGAAGAGGTAGAAGGAGGAAAGAGATAGAAGAAAACAAAGAGTAAAGTCAAGGAGGATTGGGTAAGTAACAAATGGCTCCAGAGAGTCAAGCTCAGAAGTTGACTTGTTTGTAGTGACAGCATGCTTAAACTTAGAATCTTAGTATTTCTCCCTAACTCATGATCATGCTGAAAAACTGTCTGCTATGTGGTATGAAATGTGCTTCCCTGGACCAATTCATATGCTGAAATCTTAACTCCCCAGGTGATAGTTTAAGAAGTAAGCCCTCTGGGAGGTGATTAGATCAGGAGGGGAGAGCCCTTATTAATACAATAAATACTCTGAGAAAGGAGGAGCAAGAGAGCTTATTTTGCTCTTCATCATGTGAGGACACAGGAGGCAAACAACCTATGAATCAGAAGCAGAGCCCTTACCCAATACTGGATCTGCTGAAACCTTGGTTTTGGACTTCTCAACTTCTAGACTAAGAAAAGAAATCTTCTATAGTTTAAAATTGCCCCGTGGATGGAAATGTTACAGCCACCTGAGTGGACTAATATAGTTTTGAACCAATCTTCTCTAACAAAAGTATTAGAAGTGATACATGAAATTTAGTTTAACTTAATGAAGTTTACATTTTTGTAAACTTATAATAAGTCTTATGAGTCTCTATAATAGAGGCCTATCTTCCTAGCTCTATAACAGTGATTCTTGATCTAATCAATGTCATGAGAGCTGTGAATTGATGCTGTTCAACTCCTTTCTAATCTGAAAAACCTAGAAAGCTAACAAGTGACATTTCCTGAACTCCAGTTTCCCTTAGGATTCTAGATTAAGTCCAATGCACTGCAGTAAGAGAAATTCAAAATTAAAATATGAGAATGGATGTATGGAATATGCCGTGTGGACTCATTAGGGTGATGTATGTGACTCTGAGGTTAGCTGCCTTTTCTAACAGTAGCAGCAGCACTGACAATGTAGTTGTATGGTGATAGCACTGGTGGCAACCATAGTTACCATACAACCACGTAGGGTGGGAGCTTTCCTTTTTAATAATTCATTTATTTATTTTTACTTTACATGCATTGGTGTTTTGTCTGCACGTATGCCTGTGTGAGGGTGTCGGAATTACAGATAGTTGTGAGCTGCCATGTGGGTGCTGGGAATTGAACTGAGTCCTCTGGAAGTCAGTACTCTTAACCACTGAGCCATCTCTCCAGCTCCTTGTGGGAGCTTTTCTAATGACAGTACAAAAAGAGTGGTTGTGAGTATTGAAGACAATTCCAAATTGTTGGACCTACAGCTTGCTCCTTTAATTTTTTCAGTGTGTTGTCAGGCTATTCAGTCTATTGCATTAAATCCTCCCCCCACCCAAACTAGCCTTGATTTTCTTTAATGCAACTGAACCTATAAATGCAATAACAACAAAAGTTGTACCTGGGTATGGTGACTTACACTTTTTTTTTTTTTTTCAGACTCCCTAGCATTTGGGAGACTGAAGTAGGAAGACCACCATCATTTCAAGGCTAGTCAAAACTACAGCGAGTTTTAGGCCATAGTGTGTTATAAGCCATCCTGTTCCTCCTAAACCCCAAACCAAAACCAAACAAAAATGTGCATATTAGTTTGGGTCTTGTTAACTAAAATCAAGTTGGGGAGGAAAGGGTTTATTTGATTTACATGTCCTGATCACAGTCCATCATTAAGGGGCTTCAGAGCAGGAACTCAAGCAGGAAAGCCACTTACTAGCTTGCTGGCTTCCTTACTCTCCTTTAGCTACCTTTCATATATATATATAGCTTAGGCTTCCTTACCCAGGAATGACACCACACAGTGTCATTAATTAGAAATCAAGAAGATGCCCCCCCCACACACACACATGCTCACAGGCCAATATGATGGAGGCAATTTCTCCACTGGGGTTCCCTCTTTCCAGGTGTTTCAAATTGACATCAGTACAGACCTTCCAGGAGACAGGAATGCTAGATGAGTATCCAAAATCTGAAACCAGCGAGGAGTTTATTTCTCTTAGAGGAAACTGGTAGTTCATGATACACAGAGGAGAAAGTAATTTAAATATCACCCATGGATTGCTAGCATAGGGATCATCTTTGTTCTCACATGAACAGGTCTCCTGGGAATACACACACACACACACACACACACACACACACACACACACACACACA
>NW_026592672.1:0-1518 GCF_907164565.1 Psammomys obesus | reverse complement strand
CAGAGAAACACTTAAAGAAATGCTCAGTGTTCTTAGCCATCAGGGAAAGGCAAGTCAAAATGTTCCTGAGATTTTACCTTACATCCACCAGAATGGCTAAGATCAAAATCTCAAGTGACAATACATGTTGGAGAGCATGTGGAGAAAGGGGAACCCTTCTCCATTGCTGGTGGGAATGTAAACTTGTACAACCACTTTGGAAATCAATCTGGTGCTTTCTCAGACAATTAAGAACAGTGCTTCCTCAAGATCCAGGTATACCATTGATCTCTTTTTAAAGTAAGATTCTGGACTGTTTTTTCTGGCCACAGTTATCTCATTATCTTGGTTTCTGGTAATGAGAAAACGTGAGCTTAGTATTATGAGAAATAATAGAAGATATATCATTGATAGGCACTGAAAAACAATGGAGAGGAATAAAAACCTACTCAGATGAGATGTAAGCTGAAACACAACAAATGAACAATTGAACTACAACAGTATAATAAAAATTAAAATATAAAATGAGATAGAAAATACAACATTCCTTTTTATTTCTTTCCATTTGGTTTTGTAGCAGGCTCTGCCGTGTGGGATGTCAACCTTCTCTGTAAGTCAAGCAGTTACACTTGAATATCCTTCTTGAGGAGAGGAATTTCAGTTTGGGACTCTTTGTTTCCTGATGGAGTTTCCTAGTGTAAGACCTGACAATCTGCCAGCTCCAAGATTTGTTCTGTTGTGTTGAGAATTTGTGTGTTGGCCTTTGTGTAACTAGGGAGGTTCTGAGGGAGTGTGGGAAGTATGTCCACACTTGTTTTAATCTTTGTGCTGGGTGATAACTTCCTGGCTATTTCATCTGCTTTTTCACCAATGTCTACCACTGTGACTTGAGAGGAGTTACACATACTTTTGACTCTCTGATAGCCTTATTTTCAATTGTTCAGACAGTGGCAAAGCTGGTGTATTCCATATCTTCTTTTTTTATTTTTATTTTTTTTAATATTGGTTACAGTTTATGAACTTTGTATTTCAACTGTATCCCGCTCCCTCATTCCCTTCCAATCCCACCCTCATTCTGCCCCTTTCCAAGTCCACTGATAGGGGAGGACCTCCTCCTCTTTCATCTGACCCTGGTTTATCAGGTATCTTCAGGTCTGTCTGCAAAGTCCTCCTCTGTGGCCTAGCAGGGTTGCGCCTCCCTTGGGAGTGGGGGGAAGAGGTCAAAGAGCCAGCTATTGAGTTCATGCCAGAAGTAGTTCCTGTTCTCCTTACTAGGGTACCCACTTGGATACTGAGCCACCATGGGCTACATCTGAGCAGGGATTCTAGGTTATATCCATACATGGTCCTTGGTTGGAGAAACAGTCTCATAAAAGACCTCTGTGCCCAGATATATTTGATCTTTGTGGAGCTCCTGTCCTCTCCAGTCCATATTAACTCCCCCTTCTTTCTTATGTTTCCCTGCACTTTGCCAAAGGTTTGGTTATGAGTTTTAGTATGGAATACAGAATGGCAGAGAAACACTTAAAGAAATGCTCA
>NW_026592671.1:0-6663 GCF_907164565.1 Psammomys obesus | reverse complement strand
TATGACACACTGTGACACTGCAGCTTCCATAGAGGTGTTTTTTTTTTTCATTTTTGTTTGGTTTTTCTTTGTTCTTGTTTTCTTTGTGGGTGGTGATGCAAAAATTCAGGATTAATATGGGGGGATAGGTGGATGAGTAGGATTGGGGTAGAGGATATGAAATGCCCAGAATATCAATAAAATTGTTTCTCAAAGAAGAAATGTAAAATGTGAAGTCATAAACCTCTGTTTGCTAAGTGCTAGCCTGATGATTGACAGGTGGCTCCAAATGTTTCCTTGCTCACTAGGCTTATCATCGTCTTTACTTTGACATCACCTGTGTGGAATCAATATGTTATTTATTGCTGAGAATTTAGGCAAAGATGAAATATGCCTAAATCACGTTAGTATACGTATATACTCAGCATTATTTTTAGTAAATATATTATTTGAAATAAAATACAAGAAATGTACTTTCTGTTATACAATAACTGAGGTCACAGAAGATTGTTTTTTCACTTAGATTCATTTTAACTTAATAAAAATGTTAAATTTGCTCCTCTCTCTTCTCCCTTCGTATGTTTATCCTGTACTATATAGGTCTAATATCTACTTAAAAGTGATTACCTAGCATGTGCATTTTTCTGGGTCTGGGTTACCTCACTTAGGATGATTTTTTTTTTCTAGTTCCATCTATTTGCCTGAAATTTTCATGATTTCTTTGTTATTAATAGCTGAGTAGCATTCCATTCTGTAAATGTACCACAACTTCTGTAATCCATTCTTTGGTTGAGGGACATCTAGGCTGTTTCCAGTTTTGGGTTATTATGAATAAAACCACTACATCATTCTGAAGAGGCAATAGGATAGACAGCAGAAATGGATGAAGAGAAGAAACTGGACAGGAGATGGAATGGGGAGAGAAACAAGTGTGGAGATCAGATGTGGGGAGAATTGGGGTGGAAGATGAGAAGGTTGGGAACAAGAAGGGAAAGTGCAGGGGGACATCTCTTAGTCAAGCTGGAAGGCTGCTACAGGTAGGTGCCTGGGATGATATGGGGTGATCCTACCTGAGACTCCTAATGGGGGAAGGGGTACGTGAAGACTGAAGTGACCACCTCTTATCCAGGCAGGACTAGTGGAAGGAGGGAATCAACAACCCACAGACAAAACCTGTGAACCAAAAATTACCCTGACTATAAGAAGTTGAGGGATAACGAGGGAAAAATCCAAACAATAATTGGCCCAACCTGAGACCCACCTCACGGTAGAGAGGCAGCTCCTGACACTAATAATGATACTCTGCTATGGTTTCAGACAGGAGGCTAACTTCACTGTCGTTAGGGAGCTCTATTCAGCAGCAGATCTAGACAAATGCTGGGACTTGCAGCCAAGCATGCAGTGAAGCTCTGGGGGTCCTGTGTAGGAGTTGGGGGAAAGATGGAAGGAACTGGAGGGAAGAGGAACCTCATTAGAAGAGCAACAGAGACAAGTATTCCAGTAACGTGGGGAATTTCAGAGACTAGGACATCAACCAAGAGGCACGCATGATCGGGATTTAGGGTCCCTTCACATATGTAGCCGACGGGAGGCTTGGTCTTTAAATGGGGTTCCTGGTGAGTCAAGAGGGGCCTGTTTCAACATGAACTCTATTGCCTGCTTTTGGATAACTTTCTTCTGGCAGGGCTGCCTTTCCTGGCCTCAGGAGATGACGATATGCTCAGTCTTGAAGTGACTTGATGTGCTGGAAAGGTTGATACAGGGGAGAGAGGGCTTCCCTTTTCTTTTTGAAAAGGGAGAGAGGAAGGGGAAAGGAGGGAAAATGGTGGGCACGGGGAGGAGGGGAGAGAGGGAACCCTCAGCATGTAAAGTAAATTAATATAAAATTAAAAAACAGAATTGAGAACTCCTCCTCCTCACAGAGATTCCAATTCAATGGGAGAATGCAGAGTGCTCAATCCTCAGCTCTCATTTGTTTGTAAGACGATACATTCAAAACTGATTGATGAACCAATGTATTTAATAAACATGAGATAATCTATTAATATTTCTAAAGCAAACAATTATATTTATGAAATAATCTTGTCAAAGTGAGGAGTTTTATTATATCATTACAGAAGATGGATAAGCTAGCTTAAATATCATAGTTAGCAGGTGCTTTTTACTCTAAGAAGAGATTTAGATGCAAGCATGTGAGACTAAATGCAAAGAGCCACATGATAATCCAAGAAATTGAAATTTTGGTGCATACTGGTAATATCCTTGTCTACGTGTCTTCTACCCTGTCTTCGTTAGTGGAAAAGACACCATGGCAACTTTTACAAAGAAAGCACTGAATCATGGGCTTGCTAACTGTTTCAGAGGGTGAGTCCATTATTATTATGGTGGAAAGCATGGTGGCATGCTGGCAATCACAGTGTTGTTTTTTTTTTTTCTTATGCAAAAAGACATTTATTTGGATCCAGCTTACATTCCAGAGGTTTAGTCCATTATTGTCATACTGGAAAGCATGGTGGGATACAGGTAGAAATGGTAGTTGACAGTTCTACATCTGGATCTGCAGGCAGCATGATGAGACAGTGAACCACTAGGCTTGGGCTGAGCTTCTGAAACCTCAAAGCCAAACCCCTAGTGACATTCTTACTTCAACAAGGCCACACCTACTCCAAAAAGACCACACCTCCAAATAGTGCTATTCCCTGTGAGCCTATGAGGGCCATTTTTATTAACGCATACATACATTATTCGATGAATCTATAATAAGAATTTGGTATACATATAATATGTGCATGTATGTATAGATGATATATATATATATACATGTATCTACATATACATATATATTATTCAATTTTATAAAAAAATAAAAAAAATTCACAAAAATTTAAAGGACTTAGAATATTGAGCATGGTAACATAATCTCAGAAAGAAAAAAATGAACACATTCTCACTTACATATACCATCATGGTTGTTTTAAAAGTAGCTAAGAGGAAACAGAAAGAGAGAGAGAGAGATAGAGAGGGAGACCACGAGCCTGACATGGGCTTTTAAAAACCTCAAAGCCTACCCATAGAGAAATAACTCATCCAACATGGCTACACCTACTCCAACAAGGTCACAATTCCTAATTCTTTTCAACAGCTCATCAGCTATGGACTAAGCATGAAAATACATGAGCATATGGTGGTGAAGGGGGGATCTCATTTGAAAAAACTCATGCCTTTGAACAAAATTCAAAAGTGGCCAGTGAGTCAATTCCACAGCTTCATCTGTGGAAAGGAATAATTATCTTTGTCTCTAGCCATCAAAACATGACCAAGTCACCTTCATTCTGTGGTCTTCTTCTTTAAGATAATATGGTCCCTAGTATTAGACCATCCAGATTTGTTGGGGTATTTTAATTTGATCAGAGATGCTTTTTATTCTATGACATTTTAACTTAAATGCATAGTTTCCCACATGATAAAACCACTATTTAATTTTTTTCTGCAAGTGATTTTTAAAATGTAATTGGGGTTTTGAAATTTCCCAGAAGAAGAAATTTGAAAAACTGAAGGAAAAATTTAAGTGATATAGAGAATTAGAGGTGAGGTTTAAAGGTTCATACTTTTTTTTTTTTTTTTTTTTGTATAGGAAATGTTCAGAGTCTTTGGGATATAGAAGAAAACCCAAGAAATGTATGCATCATGAAGACAAGTTTGACAGTAGCGTGTGCACAAATTGGGCTGGGACAGAGTGGAAGAGTCTGAATGAAAAGAAAGAAAATATCTAGTTTCTTGAGTGGGTCCTCGGTGTCATCCCTTTCCCAATTCATTTTGTGGGTGGTACTGACAGTATCTTAAAAAGGAAAGAAAGTTAAAGGAAAGAACTCTAGATAGATAAAAACATTCCAACTTAGAATTGATTCTAACAGTCTTTTAAGAAACGCCTTAACAAAATAATAGCAAAGCTAATCAGATAACATCGCACGTAAAACGCTACACAGCACATGAAGGACCCTGCATCAGACATGCAGGGCTGATTAAATCCTGAAGGCTTTGATCAGTGCGTCTGTCAGGGGGATGGACTGGCCCAAGCTTCATGAGGTTTCTCGAATTTAACAGTCATCCTTCCAGAAATCCTCTCCAGGAGTTAGGGAGCAGAACTTTAACAGAGCTTTCTGCCTTTTAAGTGAAATCAACTAGGTTTCAGTGTCAACGGGATCCAAGACAGACCTGTTATATTTCATTTAGTTAGCTCACTGCACTTCCCTCTTTCTGTTGTTACTGGCAGTTTATATTTGCAATACACAATGTACACCATCCATTGTTGATTCATGTGTGCTGGGATGATGTAAAAGTGATATTTAATAGTTGGTATTAGATAAAAACATCTTATAAGTCCCACGTATTAATGCTTATGTTTTGTACCAACACTAGGTTGTTTCAGTGTCAACCTGGTGTGTATCTTGAGCATTTTTTTTTTTCCTTAGAGCTAAGGTTATAAAAGAATACCGAATTGGTATGGGTCAGGTATCACTAGAAAAGGGCCAATTACTGTTTAACATATGGAAGGACACTCACAAGGACAACAGGGAAGTAAAGAACAGAACACACTGCACAAAGTACAGCAGTGAATTTGGTCTTGAGCTCAGTGGAAAAGGGAATGGGAAAGCAAATAAGATGACACAATCTCACAGTTCCATCACGTGAGAACTAAGTACTTGTCAATCAAGAGACACCATCTGACTCAGTCACATCAATGTTTAGTTGGAAATAATGGGAGCAGAATGTATTTGGGAATTTAACAGGAGCAAGCCTAGAGTCATATCTTCTAAAAGTACTTTTATTCACCTGATGTAGTTGTCATCTCAGAGGCTTACTGCCGCTGAATAACTGTCCCTTTTCTAGCTTTAACTGAACTTTTTAAACTTGATGATTACTTTTCCCCCCATGTATTTATCTATTTAATCACTTTACATACTGATCCCAGCCCTCTCCCTCCTCTCCTTCCAGTCCCACCCCCCAAATCCCCTCCTCCCATTCCCAATTGCCACCAATCTGCCCTGGTATCTCAAGTCACAGTAGGACCAAGCACATCTTCTCCCACTGGGAAGTGACAAGGCAACCCAGCTAGGAGAAAGTGACCCAACATCAGGTAAGAGATTCAGAGACAGCCCCCCTCCTGTTCTTAGGGGGCCCACATGATGACCAAGCTGCACATTTGCAACATAGTGTTAGGGTGTCTAGGTTCAGTCTGTGCAAGCTCTTTGGTTGGGAGTTCAAGCTCTGTGAGCCCCAAGTTAATTTACTCTGTACATCTTCTTGTGATGTCGTTGACTCCTCTATCTATCTCCCTCTATACTTCCACCCACTCTTCCAGAAGGACTTTCCTAGCTCAGCCCATTGCTTGGACTTGGGTCTCTGCATCTGTCTCCATCGGCTGCTAGAGGAAGCCTCTCAGAGGACAGTTATACTAGACTCCTGTATGCAAGCTAAGCAGAGTATCAATAATGTTGTGGTCAGCCCTCTCCTTTGGGGTGGGTCTCAAGCTGAGCCACTCACTGGTTTGACATTCCTTCAGTCTCTCTTCCATCTTTGCCCCTACACTTCTTGTAGACAAGACACATTTTGGGTTAAAGGTTATATGTGTGGGTTGGTGTTCTCGTCTACTGGAGTGCCACCTGGTTGAGTAGGTGCTGACTTTATGCTCCTTTGCTTGAAGTCTCAGCTAGGGTCACCCCCATAGACTCTCAGGAGCCGCCCCCATTTCAGAGATCCCCCACATCGATTTCTATTCTCTTTCCCAGTTTTTCTCTTCAACTCCCTCCTTCTTTCTCTGTTACCTGATCCTCTCCCTTGATCCCCTCCTCATCCCATTTCCCACCTAGTTCCCTCCCTCCATCTACTTTTAATATCTATTGTATTTCCTCTTCTGAGTGAGATTCAAGCATCTTCCCTTGGGCTCTCTTTGGCTTCTTTGGGTCTGTTTATGGTTATCTTGTACTATATGGCTAATATCCACTTAATAGTGAGTACATACTAAGTGTGTCATCTGGGTCTGGGTTACCTCACTCAGGATGATCTTTTCTAATTCCATCCATTTGCCTGAAATTTTCATGATGTCTTTATTTTTAAAAAGCTGAATAGTATTCCCTTGTGTGACACAGTTTTGGGAGCATCTAGGTTTTTTCCAGTTTCTGCCTATTATGAGTAAGGCTACAAATGAACACAGTCGAGCAAGTAAACTTGTGGTAAGGTGGAGCATCTTTTGGATATATACCCAGGAGTGGGATAGCT
This sequence comes from Psammomys obesus, assembly GCF_907164565.1. Lineage (NCBI taxonomy): Eukaryota > Metazoa > Chordata > Mammalia > Rodentia > Muridae > Psammomys > Psammomys obesus. The sequence goes on along the minus strand of NW_026592671.1, from coordinate 405 downwards.
GAGTCTTGAGGTACATATATTCCCAGTTTTCTGAGAAAGTGCCAGATTGATTTCCAAAGTGGTTAGCACTTTGGAATGTTAGCACTCCTACCATCCTGCCAGCATGTGCTGTCACTTGAGGTTTTTTTTTTTTTTTTTTTTCCTTAGTCATTCTGATGGCTATAAGATGGAATGTTAGAGATGTTTTGATTTGCATTTCCCTTATGACTAAGGATGGTGAGCATTTCCTCAAGTGCTTCTCCACACTTCAAGATTCCACTGTTGAGAATTCTCTGTTTAACTTTGTACCCCATTTTTTAAATTGACTTATTTGGTTTCTTGGCTCTGTTTAATTTCTTGAGTTCTTTATATATTTTGGATATATATATATATATATATATATATATATATATATATATATATATA
>NW_026592670.1:0-17248 GCF_907164565.1 Psammomys obesus | reverse complement strand
TATATATATATATATATATATATATATATATATATATATATATATATGAGCTCTCTCTCAGATGTGGGGTTGATGAATATCTTTTTGCTGATCTGAAGGCAACCGCTTTGTTATAGTGACAGTGTCCTTTGTCTAACAGAGGCTTTTTAGTTTCATGAAATCCCTTTTATTAATTGTTCATAATTGTTCATCTTAAAACCTGTGCTGTTGGTGTTCTGTTCAGGAAGTTGTCCTCTGTGCCAATGATATCAAGGCTATTCCCCACTTTTCCTTCTAATAGATATATGTGCTGAAAAAAAATAGTGAAACAACACTCTTTTATTAAATTTTTATTATTTATTAAATTTATTCACTTTGTATCTTGGCTGTTGCCCCCTCCTTCATCTCCTCCAAATCTCACCCTCACTCTGTATTCTCACCTTATGCCCCTCTCTTAGTCCACTGATAGGGAGGTCCTCCTCCCCTTTCATCTGACCCTAGCCTATCAGGTCTCATCAGGACTGGCTGCACTGTCTTCTTGGGAAGCAACACTTTTTTTTTTATAATAACCACAAATAACTTAAAATATCCCAGTGTAACTCTAACCAAGCAAATGACAGACCAGTGTGACAAGAACTTCAAGTCTCTGAAGAAAGAAATCGAGGAAGAAATTCAAAGATGGAAAGATCCTCCAGGCCCAAAGATCAGTAGGATTAACATAGCAAATAGGCCCACCTTACCAAAATCAATATACAGATTCAATGCAATTCCCATCAAAATACCTACTCAATTCTTTACAGACCTTAAAAGAACTATTCTCAACTTCATATGGAAAAAACAAAACAAAACAAACAAACAAACAAAAAAACCAGGATTGCTAAAACAATTCTATAAAACAAAAGAACTTGGAAGGAATCTCTATCCCTGATTTCAAGCTGTACTACAGAACAACAGTAATAAAAACCGCATGGCATAGAAACAGCGTTGTTGATCAACGGAATCAAATTAAAGACCCAAAAATAAACCCGAATATCTACAAACACTTCATTTTTGACAAAATCTAAAACTATACAATGAAAAAAAAATCTTAAACAAACGGTACTAGTCTAACTGGATGTCTACATGTAGAAAAATGGAAATAGATCCATGTCTATTACCCTGCACAAAACTCAAGTCCAAGTGGATCAAAGTACTCACCATAAATCCAGATACACGAAATCTTTCTGAACTCTTAATGGCTTGTTCAACTCAGAAGTTCTAGCTCAAAATTCCTCTCTTAGATGACTGATTCAAGCTGACTTTTCTTGGCTACACCTGAGTTTCTCTACTTCTGGACTCCCCAAATTGAACTACATGAACTCAAATGAAATTAATTGCACTCAACTGAATGCCACTGAACTGCACTGAACTCAATTCTACTATACTGCCTTCTTTACTGAGCCCTCTACTATGCTCAACTCTATTCCTTTCTCTATGATATTGTCTTCTTTACTGAATTCTATAGTACTCTATACGACTGTATTGTCTACTCTGTCTCTACCATACCTTACTCTACCCAACTCTGATGTGCTGCTCTTAATATGCTTCTCTTTCCTATCCGTAATTGTGAAAGTTAGATGTATCCTATCTCTGACTCACTCTGTCTTTCTCTGATTTATCACTTTATCTGCCCCTCAATTAGATGTCGCTTTAAAATATTGGTGCTTCCTTCTACAAAGTAACTGTACCTTCACTGTTTGGGATTAAAGGTATGTACTAAAGGTGTATCTGTATTCCATCCAGCTGGATTAAATAGGCATCATTCCAGCTGGATCACACAAACCTAGAAGTTTCTGGGATGTGAACCCCTACCAGAGTAGCTGTGTTAAAATTTTTTTACAATATCTTCTGTGCTCTATTAAACACAATAAATATGAATTTCCTGATTCACAAGTTGCAACTAAAAATATTGGGAAAATATGTATTTTTTAGAACTGATCAGAGTTATGCCTCTCTTTCTCAGTGGGTTAGAAAGGCTGTCACATTGTCACCAGGATCATGTTTTCCTGAGAACACCTGAGAGTTCTTGAATCACAACAAGAGCAAAACACTTCTCTAAACACCGAAAGGACATTTGCTTAGAAGAAAGGAAGCTTCAGATCATTTTGGTTTATATGAATGGAAGAGAAGAAAGCACAAAACTGAGATTATCAGTAGTTTGTCCAAAAATGAAATAGGCTGTCCTCACCATTTGCAAATTTGGCAAAAGAATATAAATATATATTTTGCCATTGCATCCATGTTTCATCAAAGAAATGTAGATGTATGTATAGTAAATGTTCTGCCTGTCTTATATACAACAGTCTTAAAGGATTTTGTTGTGTTGCTTTTGTTTGTTTGTCTTGCTATTCTGTGAAAGTGATGTTTTATTATGCTTTTTTCCCAAAATATTCAGAGTAGGAAGCTTGAATTTTTATTACATTTTTTGTGTGTGTGCTCTTGTGCATGGGTAGGCTTTGGCACACATGCACAGGTAGGATGATAACTTGAAAGATCTGTTTCTTTCCTTCCGTCATGTAGCTGTCTGGAACTGAACATCAGTCTTTAGACTTGGCTAAACCGGCTCTACTTGTTGGACCGGGTCTCCGGGCCTTGATGAGATTTCTACACACAAATTATTGTATCAGAAGGAGATGGTGTCTTTCTAATGTATCTATAAAATGATGATTGTTACCTGCCAAGGGACAAAATATTAGTCTGTCATATAAAAAACATTTTCAAAGCCCCAGCTGTACTAATGCCTTTTTATTAGGAACTGTAACAAAAATCAGAATCAAGAAAAAGAAGGCAAATAAAACGGAGATTTATATAATTGTTCTTCAGGCCTGAGAATCTTCAAAGAGCCCATATGTTGCATAGAAAAGTGTGAGCTGTATGTACTTGCATTTCTAGATGTGATATGTAGGTTGAGATAAAAACAATAAAAAGACAACTTTTTTGAAAATAAAATAGCTTGTGGACTCAAACACTTCACTAGATAAGAGGAGCCAAGGTTAGCGTAATTTTCACACCTTTAAATAAATCTGTGATTTTTTTTTTCAAATTCAACTTTTACATTTTCAAATTCACCTACCATTAGAAATCATTTCCCTGGGACTGAGATGTCTAGTGTGTAAGTCACTTGCAACCAAGACTGACAGCTTGTGCTCTACCCACGGGAACCTAAATGGTGAAAGGAGTAAACTAAGGTACAGGCTGTCCCTTGACTTCTGCAGACATGCTTCTACCGCCACCTGCCTCTCCATTTCTCTGTGTCTCTCTCTTTCTCATAATACATACATACACATATATAAGTAATCTGCATCATATAGACACGTTAGTACATCTATTATATATACATATTACATGTAACTCATGACACATAATTACATGTTTAGTGTAGCAATAATATAAAAACAACAATTTCTCTAAAAGAGAGCTGTCAGATTTACAATGGCATTAATTTTAGTTCATAATATTTGAAAAACATTGCATAACTTAGATATGAGCAGCCTTTCTGATGCCCACATGGACTGTACAGTTCTGCTGGCATCTGGCTGGACTCAGCTCTTTGTATTTGGGAAGCAAAGGCGATATTCTGGAGAGCTGGAATGTAACTCACATGCATTTGAAAACATGTTTCTGGTTACTAAAGTCTGAAGTGCCCCCCCCCCCCACCCCCACAGCTCTGTTGTCAAAACATTGGGTTCAATGTCCTCAAGGAATCTGAACATTGGAGAGCAGGATACTGTCAGTTCAACAAAAGCAAAGCCACCAGTCAGAATAAAATTTGTGGTTGGCTGTGCTTGATTTTTGTAACTTCGTAAAAGTAAAGATTTTTAAATTTATTTATTTTTTATATTAATCACAAGTTATTTACTTTGTATTCCAGCCGTAGCCCCCTTCCTCCTTCCCTCCCGATCCCATCCTCCTTCCCTCATCTTCTCCTTGCCCCTTTCCAAGTCCACTAATGGGGGGGGGGACGTCCTCCCCTTCCATCTGACCCTAGCTTATCAAGTCTCTTCAGGCTTGGCTGCAATGTCCTCTTCTGTGGCCTAGCAAGGCTGCTCCTCCCTTGGGGGGAGGGGGAGTCGAAAAGCTCACCATTGAGTTCATGTCAGGAATAGTCCCTGTTCCCCTTATTAGAGAACCGATTTGGACACTGAGCTACTATGGGCTATATCCTAGCAGGGGTTCTAGGTTATAGCCATACATGGTCCTTGGTTGGAGAAACAGTCTCAGAAAAGACCCCTGTGCTCAGCTATATTTGGTCCTTGTGGCACTCCTGTACTCTCCAGGTCTTACTAAATCCCCCTTCTTTCATATGATTTCCTGCACTCTGTCGAAGGTTTGGTTATGAGTCTTAGTATCTGCTTTGATACACTGCTAGGTAGAGTCTTTCAGAGGCCCTCTACGGTAGGCTCCTGTCCTGTTACTTGTTTCCTCCTACATCCAATGTCCATCCCATTTGACTTTCTAAGTGAGGATTGGTCATATTACCCCAAGTCTTCTTTCTTGTTTATCTTCTTTAGGTGTATAGATTTCAAAGATGTTCAAGTACACAGCAAGGACATTTGTTCAACCACGTTTATAGCAGCTTTATTCATAATTGCTCCGAATCTGGAAACAACCCAGATGTCCCTCAGTTGGGGAATGGATATAGAAATTGTGATACTTTTACACTATAGAATACTACTCAGCAATTAAAAACGAGGAAATCATGAAATTTGCAGGCAAATGGTGGGACCTAGAATTGATCATCCTGAGTGAGGTATCCCAAAAGCAGAAATACACACTTATATAGACCTATAAGATAGGATAAATATACTGAAATGTATACACCTAAAGAAATAAAGATTTTTTTAAAATGATAATTTAAAAATTTTTGAGAAAAAAAGAAACAAGATTAAAGTCATCTTAAAATACTATGCGGGAAAACTTAAGCATACTGTTAGGATTTTCACTAAATATGCATATTATTTGCTTGGATAACTTCCATTCTCTTTTAAAGAAATTCTTATATTCATGAGTACTTAAGAGTTTTTAATTCATCAAAATGGATAGAGGTCATCTATAGTTATATGTCTGCAAAATGACTGTTGCACAATGATATGACCTATTTAAATAAATTATGCACCAGGTAACACACACATTACAAAAAAAAATGGTTACATTTTCTCATTTACATGTTACTTCTTGGAATAGTTTTAGATTTCGTTTGTTTTATTTAAAGCAGGTTCTCTCTATGTAGACCAGGCTGGCTTCAAAAATCACATATCTGCCTGCCTCTGCATCCCAAATGCTGGGATTAAAGGTATGTGTTACTCACTATGTCCAGCATGAATCTGATTGACACTGTTAACTGCTACAATCCTTGATTTGGTTAATACTGTTTACATACATGAAATGAAATTATATAAAACAGTATGGGATTTCAAAGAAAACACTTTTGCCTTTTTATATTCAGTGTATAATGATACCATTACATGCACAGTTTTTGGTGTATGGTTATACCTCTCTTTAATGGTTATCCTACATCTGTGACGTTAGACTACTTCCCTTTATGATCTTGGCTTTCACAGCTAAGGTTTGCTGTCACTTGTCACTTGATGTTATAAGTTCCTTGTTGGTGGAAAATACTTCTTTGAGGTCCAGATCCAGCTTCCATCTGGTTTACCTTCACACCCCTGCTATTCTGTCTCGGTGTATCTCATCACTGACAGAACAGAGTTTTGCAGTTTCTTGTCTAGTGATTCATTCCTCTGCTGCGTATCGAGACACGACACTATCTTCATATACTCTGATGTGTTATCAACACAGTTTCTAAGTTGAAGAGCAGCTTACTTTATGAATGGGTTTGTCATTTGAGTTGCCAAAAATGTTAAGTTAGTAACCTCTTCCCTTCATTCCTAAGTTATTTTGAACATCAAAGATTTGCCAGGTTGTCACCGATTTTTAGTTGTTTTTTTTTTTTTTTTTTCATCCACTTTAAGCTTCATGTATTTTCCTCCACTATGTCAATTGTTTTAACATTCTGACTGTTTGTGTGTGTGCATTGTTGTTACATTACTTATTCTCCACCAACTATGCATCTCTCTTTCAGATTTTCTAGCATATTTCACTTGCTGTCAGTAGCAACCGAGGCAGAAGGCTATTTGATTAGTCATTTTTCAGTTACATATGCACTGAAGTGTTGAAATAGATATTTCCCTTTGATGTATTCCATTTTTATTGCTTAAACAGACGTATTGGGTCAGTACTAGATGTTATATCATTAAATTGAACAGATATATAATGGCTTCTGTCCTTTTTGAAAGAAATTATTTCATTAGAACCAGCATGCTGAATCCATTTTAAAAAGTATATAGAAATGTAAAAATAAAAAAACCTAGAATGATAAGGGTGCAATTGACTGTGGTCCTTTGGGAAATGGGGAAAAAAGAAAAAGCTTCTTAGATTTAAAGTTTTATATTTGGTTTTGAAAAATCGAATACATTTATTTAAAAGTAGAGTTGTAAAAAAAAAACTTTCATAGACATATAAAATTATTGGTTCTGAGAACAAGAAGGACATGTTTAGAAGTAGGATTCATGTTCTCTGAATGTATAGTATAAATATAGAACAAGAGTATAAATATTTTCAAAAGAATTGACTTGTCCTGATGATAATGTCTTTTGCTTTACAGAAATTTTCAGTTTCATGAGGTCCCATTTATTGATTGTTGATCTTAAAGCCTGTGCTATTGGTGTTCTGTTCAGGAGGTTGTCTCTTCTTCCAATGAGGTCAAGGCTCTTTACAACTTTTTCTTCTAATAGGTTTGGTTTTATGTTGAGGTGTTTGATCCACTTGGACTTTAGTTTTGTGCAGGGTGGTAAATATGGATCTATTTGCATTTTTCTACATGTAGACATCCAGTTAGACCAATACCGTTTGTTGTTGGTGCTGTCTTTTTCCATTTAATGGTTTTGGCTTCTTTGTAAAAAATCAAGTATACTTAGGTGTGTGGGTTTATTTCTGGGTCTTCTATTCAATTCCATTGATCCATTATTCTGTTTCTATGCCAGTACCATGTAATTTTTATTACTATTTTTCTGTAGTACAGCTTGAGATGAGGGTTGGAGATACCTCTAGACAATCTGTTTCTGTACAGGATTGTTTTGGCAATTCTGGGTTTTTGATTTTCCATATGAAGTTGAAAAATTATTCTTTCAAGGTCTGTAAAGAATTGTGTTGGTATTTTGATGGCAATTGCATTGAATCTGTAGATTGCTTTTGGCAGGATGGCCATTTTAAATATGTTAATCCTACTGATCCATGAACATGAGAGATCTTTCCATCTTCTGATATCTTCTTCAATTTCTTTATTCAGAGACTTGAAGTTTTTATCAAGCAAGGTTTTCACTTGCTTGGTTAGAGTCATACCAAGGCACTTTATGTTATTCGTGGCTATTCGTTGTTTCCCTAATTTCTTTCTCAGCTCTTTTGTCTTTTGTATACAAGAGTGCTACTGATTTTTTTTTTTTTGAGTTAATTTTGTATCCAGCCACTTTGCTGATGGTGTTTATCAGCTGAAGGAGTTTTCTGGTTGAATTTTTAGGGTAACTCATGGATACTATTATATCATCTGCAAATAGTGATATTTTTACTTCTTCCTTTCCAATTTGTATCCCCGTAATCTCCTTTAGTTGTTTTATTGTTCTATCTAGATCTTCAAGCACTATTTTGAAGAGATACAGAGAGAGTGGGCCGGCAGCCTTGCCAAACAAAAGGACAGCCAACAGACTGGGAAATAATCTTCACAAACCTATATCTGACAGAGGGCTAATATTGAGAATATATAAAGAACTCAAGAAGTTAAACAGCAACAAATCAAGTAATCCAATTAAAAAAAATGGAGTACAGAGCGAAACAAAGAATTCACTATAGAGGAATATTGACTGGCAGAGAAACACTTAAAGAAATGCTCAATGTCGTTAGTCATCAGAGAAATGCAAATCAAAACAACCCTGAGATTTCACCTTACACCCATCATAATAGCTAAGATCAACAACTCAAGTGGCAATACATGCTGAAGAGGATATGGAGAAAGGGGAACCCACCTCCATTGCTGGTAGGAATGTAAAATTTTTATAACCACTTTGGAAATCAGTATGGTGCTTTCTTAGACAATTAGGAACAGCACTTCCTCAAGATCCAGCTATACCACTCCTAGGCATATATCCAAAAGACGCTCAAGTACACAACAAGGACAGTTGTATGCTCAACCATACTCGTAGCAGCTTTATTCGTAATAGCCAGAATTTGGAAACAACCCAGATGTCCCTTAACTGAGGAATAGATACAGAAATTGTGGTACTTTCAGACAATGGAATACAACTCAGCAATTAAAAACAAGGAAATCATGAAATTTGCAGGCAAATGGTGGTATCTAGAAAAGATCATCCTGAGTGAGGTATTCCAGAAGCAGAAAGACACACAAGGTATACACTCACTTATAACTGGATTTTAGCCATAGGATAAACATACTAAAATCTGTTCACTTAACGAAGCTCAACAAGAAGGACGACTCTGGGTAAAATTTTCAATCCTCATTCAGAAAGGCAAATGGGACAGACACCAGAAAAGGGAGAAAAGAGGTAACAGGAAAGATCATGCCACAGAGAGCCTCTGAAAGATTCTACCCAACAGGGTATCAATGTAGACGCTAAGACTCATAGCCAAACTTTAGGCAGAGTGCAGGGAAACTTAAGAAAAAAGGGGAGATAGAAAGACCTGGAGGAGACAGGAGCTATAAAAAGAGAGCAACATAAGCAAGAAATCTGGGCCTAGGATTTTCCTGAGACTGATATTCCAACCAAGGACCATTCATGTATATAACCTAGAACCCCTGCACAGATGTAGCCCATGGTAGTTCAGTCTGCAAGTTGGTTCCATTGTAATAGGAACAGGAACTGCCTCTGACATGAACTCAGTGGCTGGCTCTTTGATTACCTCCTCCTTTTGGGGGAGCAGCCTTACCAGGCCACAGAGGAATGCAATTCATCCAGTACTGATGAGACCTGATAGGTTAGGGGAGGAGGAAAGGGGAGGAGGACCTCCTCTATCAGTGGACTTGGAGAGGGGCGAGGGGCACGGGAGCAGATGTGGGAGGTTGGGTGGGCTTGGGAAGAAATAAGGGAAGGGGCTACAGCTGGGATACAAAGTGAATAAAGTATATTTAATATAAAAAATTAAAATTAAAAAACAAGAATATAATTTAATGTTAAAAAACAGATAAAATTATTTGAAATAAAAAAAAAGAATTGACTTTTCAGGTTAGTTGTCTTCAAATTGAAGTCATTTATGACTCAATAACAGACTCATCAGTTCTTTGTATTTTTTTTTATTGTTTTATATCTCTCTGTTGCTTGCCTAAGGTGATTTTGTATTAGGAATTTGCTCATAGTGTAAGTGGTGAGATAATTTATTTCATAGTAGAAGGATTCCTTATAATATTTAAGAAGACTGTCAGTTGATTTAGCACAGGGTTTGTCTGTTTTCCTGCTTGCCTGTTTTTCATTGGCATGTCACTTTGTAGCCCTGGCTGGCCTATTCCTTTCTATATAAACCAGGTTCTATATAGAACTCACAGAAATCCTCCTGCCTCCTGCCTACCTTGTGCTGAGATTAAAGGCAAGTGCCACCACACTCATCTTTTCTTATAGTTTTATTCTTACATTATGTGCCATGCTGGTTCATTCATGTTATTAGGTAAAGCAGTGTAATCGCAACTCTAGGTGTGACCTAAGCTTTCATTGATGTCAGGAAATGACAAAAGTAATGGCTCCTAGATAAGTCCTGATTTTGCCATTTATCCATGAGGATTAGTCCTCTGTTACAACTATACCACATTCACAGCAGATTCATCACTGGGGTTTACTTTACTAATAAGACATAATTTGCAAACTTGGCGAGTTGATGCAAAATAAATTACAAGATTTTTTTTTTCTTATCAGTTACATTTTATTTTATTTTTTTTAACTTTTATTAATTATACTTTGTATCCCCCATAAGCCCCTCCCTCCGCCCCTCCCGGTTCCACCCTTCCTCCCCTTTCTGCATGCATGCCCCTCCCCAAGTCCACTGATAGGGGAGGTCCTCCTCTCCTTCTTTCTGATCTTAGTCTCTCAGTTCTCATCAGAAGTGGCTGCATTGTCAGGGTTCTAGGTTATTTCCACAGATAGTCCTTGGTTGGAGTATGAGTCTATGGGAAGTTCCCTGTGTTCAAATTTTCTTGTTCTGTTGCTCTCCTTGTGGAGTTCCTGTCCTCTCCAGCTCTTGCTATTTCCCACTTCTTACATAAAATTCCATTCACTCTGCCCAACAGTTGGCCATCAGGCTCAGCATCTGCTTTGATAGTCTGCAGGGCAGAGGCTTTCAGAGGCCCTCTGTGGCAGGTTCCTAGGTTGTTTCCTATTTTCTTCTTCTGGCTTTCAGAGGCCCTCTGTAGCAGGTTCCTAGGTTGTTTCCTGTTTTCTTTTTCTTCTGATGTCCATCCTCTAGAGATGTTATGTGATAATATTCATAATGTTTACAGTTGGCCTTCTTATTAACTACCCTGAGAAATACATATGCATTCACTTCTGCTCACTCATGCATCTACTTCTCATAATCACTGATATCCATCTGTGGTGCTAATAGTTTTCCTTTTACTCTTGACATTAATATCAATTGTAAGCAACCTGTCTTATTTATGTTTCTATTGCTGTGAAACAAAAACAAACAGAAAGAAAAACAAAACAACAACAACAAAAAGGCTGTGACCAAAAGCAACTTGAGGAAAGGTTTTATTTCAGCTTATAGCTCTCAGGTCACGGGCTGTCATTGCAAGAAGTAAAGGCAGAAACTCAAGTAAGACAGGCTGGAATGTGGACGCAGAAAATGAAACAGAAACCATGAAGAGGGCTGTCTTCTGGCTTGCTCAGCTATTTTCTTATATAACTCAGGAACACCTTCCTAGAGGTCCACCCACATCAATCATCAATTTAAAAAATATATGCGTACTTTCCCATAGGGACAATGACAGATGCATTTTCTCTAGTGAAGTAGGACACTAAAGAATAACTTGTCTCTTTTTTTTAAATTTTTTATTAATTACACTTCATTCATTTTGTATCCCCCCATAAGCCCCTCCCTCCTCCCCTCTTGATTCCACCCTCCCTCCCCTTTCTGCATGCATGCCACTCCCCAAGTCCACTGATAGAGGAGGTTCTCCTCTTCTTTCTGATCTTAGTCTATCAGTTCTCATCAAAATTGGCTGCATTGTCCTCTACTGTGGCCTGGTAAGGCTGCTCCCCCCTCAGGGGGAGGTGATCAAAGAGCAGGCCAATCAGATTATGTCAGAGGCAGTCCCTCTTCCCATTACTAGGTAGCCCACTTGGACACTGAACTGCCATGGGCTATAACTTGTCTCTTAACACATGCTCAGACGTGTGCTTCTTTTGACAGAGTTCTAGGTAGCATTTCCTTGTGAACTCTAAGTGGCGTGAATGCTATCTGAATAGAGATGGGTCAAAGTGTTCTAATACTAATTGTCTCTATTGGATTCACCAGCTGACTGGGTATAACACACATGTATTTGCCCAATATCTATCAGTGTGTGGAAAACAAGGCACGGACTTCCACTAAAGAATGACAGTTTGAATAAACATGTTGTTGATTAAATACCTCTGAGAAATGATTACACGTGTAAATTATATATCCTCTCTTTTCTTCTCCAGCTTGACAGTTTTCAATTAAATCTTAATTATCCCCAAAGGCCAGCATGCTAAAGCCCTGATGCTTAGCCCATGGCAGCATTAGCAGCAACAGTACTTTTAGGGGTCTCTACTGGAATGAAGCTTGTCTTAGTTAGAGTTTATATTACTGCAGTGAACACCATGACCAAAAGCCAGTTGAGGGGGAAAGGTTTATTTGGCTTACACTTCAATATCACTCTTCACAGAAACTCAAACAGGGCAAAACCTGGAGTCAGGAGATCGATGCAGAAGCCATGGAGGGGTGCTGCTTGATGTCTTGTTCAGCCTGCCTCCTTATAGAACCCAGGAGAAACAGCCCAAGTGTGATGAGCTGGGTACTGCCTTGTCACTATATAATTAAGAAAATACCCTATAGGCTTGCCTACAGCCAATATTATGGAAGCATTTTTTAAAGTGAGGTTTCTTTCCTCCGGATGACTTTAGCTTGTATCAAGTTGGCATAAGGTAAAACCTTAAGGGCATGTTGATGAAGTTTTCCTTGTTGACTCTGCCCTGCCTTTAACTCTCACTTTTGCTGTGTTTGGGTGCTCATTCTTGCTCTCACTTTCCTTCTTGCTCTCTTTGATATTTCCCTTTCTCTGCTTCCTGGACACTGCAAGGTAAGCAGCCTTATTTACTGTCTGCCTCTTGCAGTGGTCCCAGTATTGCCACAGACAATGGTGGCAAAAAGAGCTCCTAAGCTGCTGAACCCATGAATCAAAATAAAGATTTTTTCATATATTGTTATGTCAGGAACTTGGTACTAGCCACGAAAAGTTAGCACAGTAGTCTAAAATATATTACTTAGATTAGTATCTTCTCGACTTAACATATCACAAATTAAGAAAAAGTCCTAGAATGATAAAGACCTTTTAAGATTTTTGAATGATAAGGAACAAGACTGCTTAGGATTTTATTCTGGCCTTATATGCAAAGGCTCCAGGCTTCATAATAAAGAGTGATACCAAAATTCTTATTCACGATAAACATCTGCTTGAAGACTTACACAGGAAAAAAAAAACAAAACAGATGTGTACACTTTAAAGTTGTCCTGTCTCATCAGCAATTTCTTTCAGATTCTAATTTGATTATGGGTTGTCTATAGCATTAAACAAAAAAATATAGATATATTTTTTTTGTTGAAATTGGTTTTATCAGAAAATGGTGTTATCACAGCCCAGTGGTTACTACATTATTATTACTCCTAGGATTGAAGTTCTCCTGTCATACCATTAATTGATACCTAGTTTTGTTATCCTTACTAGAATAATTGATACATGCACCAGCTTTCAGGCAAGTTTACTGACAAAATTTGCAAGCATTCTGAATCTATGCTATGTGCATCCTGAATAGTCAATAGTCATTTGTCTTTTAAAAAGTGACATCATCTGAGAATCAAGATTGCTATATCTAACTCTAAATCCATTCTGCATATTTCTTCCCCCACCCCCATCTTTCAAATGTTGCTGATGGAATTTCTTCGGTACCTCTTTCCGGCATAGAGATACAGACTATCACAGGGAAGGGGTACACTGTAATATGCTGTCAGTTCTGGTGAAAGGATACTGAGTCTAAATGTTTCACTATGCAGAGTTGAGAATCTTCAGATGGTTGTCTTAGAAATCAGAAATTCAGTGACACATGAGCAGTCTCCTTAAGTCCATATTTTGACAGAGGAAGGCTGTGAAACAGAAGTTGCTGGGCAGCAATATAAAGGGAGCTACTAGCGAAGCCTGAAGCTTTTCTGAACTTTTCAGCTGATCAGTCCTCTGCACTGTTTTTATTTTCAATGGTAGTCCTTTAGTAGCCTGACCTATGAATTTCCCAGTCTGCTTCTCTATGCCACCTCTGTGAAATCATTTCTATCCACTAGCACTATTCATATAATTGACTACATTGAATATGAATACAAAATTCCCCAATTTTCATGTTAGTCTCGATACTCATATATCAAAGCCTATTTAATATTCATCCAAGTATTCCACAAATATTCATTGCTATAACGTTGAGCAAAAGAGACTTGGTGCCAGTCATGACGAAGGAAGAAACCAAGTAAATATATAAACAAATGCATGAATGAAAAAATGCCGGACACCATATGTTAATGAGACAGCACAACTTTGGTCATTAGTTAGAATGTGGGTGTTTGAGAAAACCTCACTAAGAATTTGATATAATCAGATATAGTATTGAATGAAAAGACCCAGCAAAGCAAACTCATATAAAAGAAAATTTCCCATAAGAACACTGAGCTTAGTATATTCCAGGAAGAAGAAATTCATAGCAAAATGCACCCAGTAAAGATAAGCATACAGTACAGTGAAAGGGAAAGCAAGGGCTGTATAGTAAGTTCTTTACTTTGCTAGGTATCATATTTTATCTTAAAAAGTGGTATGGAAATACTAGTGTATATATAGTAGAGAGTTGTATCATTTTCTTATTGGGAGAATGGGAAGGAAGGGTACAAGAAAGGAACTAGCAATGCCTTCATCAAGATATTAAAATCGTTTTGCAAAAACATATTGCCTTGACCAGCTGACAGTAACAGAATGAATAAATTCCTAGAAGATCAGTGAGTAAAAAGGAAGTTTCACGCATAAGCCTGGATCTGATTTGAGCAACTAGAGAGCAGGAGTTACTAGTTTTCAAACATTAAAACTGGGGAATGGAAGAGTTGATGGAGGGGTTACATAAGAAGCTTGTTCTTCAAAATCAGCCTGCGTGGATTACCAGCGACTTGGGACATCAGTGAGCCACACTCGTATGCTTGAAAGCATTTCCAGAGAGAAGTTGTATATGGACAAGCAACTGAAGGAGAAATGCATGGCTCAAATGTACACACCACCATCTTACATGCTGGAGACCAGGAGAGGTTAAAACTGGAATTAATGGAGGGCTGATCAATAGGAACAATCTCCATCCTTCTTGAATGGTCTATTCCTGCATCCATTCAAGCACTGGAGTCAGAATTTAACTTTACATTGTGTCCTCACACTAGACACTACCAAGGGAGCAGAGCAACCAGTTCTTCCTATTGGCCAAGGTGACGAATGATCAGACCCCCCTCTCCCTGCTCAAGGTTTCCAGCTCCTTTGGGGCAATGGCCACTGGATTTTGCCTCTCCAGTATGTGCACAGCAATCATAAAACTATTTACCTTCTAATCCTTGGAGCAAATTCAAAAGCTATACTTATAAATGTGTTTATCTCTCTGTTTCTCTCTGCCTATCCCTTTCCCTTTCTGTGTGTGTGTGTGTGTGTGTGTGTGTGTGTGTGTGTGTGTGTAAAATGAGAGAAGTTAGTCTCAAGTTAATCTTTACATATTTGAATAAAATACATTATGGAGATTATTTTCTTCAGCATACATGTGTTAAAAGATTGGCTTTATGATTATGAGAATATAGATGTAACTAAAATAGCAATGCCTAAACTTAGATTATTCAGAAATAAACTATCATTCCCTAAATTTTATTATAAAAATATAACATCAAATGGAAGCAATTAAATGAAACTCAGCCAGTCATGGCGGCACATACCTTTAATTCCAGCACTCAGTGGGCAGAGGAAGGCAGATCTCTGAGTTCAAGGGCAGCCCATTTTACAGAGTGAGTTCCTGGACAGCCAGGGCTACACAAAGAAAAACATGTCTAGAGACAAAACAAAACAAATGAATGAATGAACCAATGAACGAACAAAAGAAATGAAATGAAATACAACTTGCACACTCAGCACCTGTACACATGTGTACGTGTAATGTCATATAAGTCTAGAGAAAGTACCTTGAAAGTACGAGTCTGATATTCTACATTCCCAACTTGACCTCAAGCAATTTATTTCTCTAGGGTCAGTGTTGTTGTTTGTTAGATCGGTGTGTATCGTGATGCTGAGGATTAAATTTCTCATGGAACAGAGCATTCCTCCAGTGAGCTCTATCCCTCTTTCATGTGCAGCACTTTTAGTAGTGCTTGCTTTTCAGAATGCATGCTGGTTTGAAATGAAATTCCTTCTTTTTTTTTTAAAAGTGTTTAGCCAATTCCTCTTACACAGGAAGAACTGAAGGATCGTTTTGCTACTATTGGAAACATAGAGCTGGGGAAGAAGATCTCTGGTTATCAGTGGTTTCTTTCGTTTGTGTGGAAAGTAGCAGAGCACTTCCTATGCATTTAAAGAATGTTAAGTCCCCAGAAATGTTATTTCTGAGAACCATAAAATGTCAAAGGAAGGATATTTTAAAGAAAGGGGAAAAGAACTAACAGCCTTGCTCACAACCTCCTAAGATTCACATCCACAGAGAAAATAAAACTACGTGCTGACTTTTAGAAAGCAATACATGGAAAGAACAGGAAAGTCACTTTGAGGTAAGAGACACTTCAGTCTGGAACAACCTGAACAGGAGGAAATCACGAACATCACTTCTTTAAGTGTGCTCCAGCAGCCATAATCCAGAACATCTAATGTAAGACAAAAAAAAAAAAGTTTCCAGCCTCTAATTTGGAGAGGTCGAATCAGAATAAGCAGAAGTCGAGATGGTGAATGACAGGTAAGGGCAGTACATGCAGTGGTCATGGCAACAGATATTATGGTAAAGCTGAACACGGCAGACACCCACACCAGCAGATGGAGGAAAGAGGCGCAGCACTGACAGGAGGGGGACAACGCCACAGGGAGCATCTCCAAGCTCAGAGTTCCAAACAGCGTCCTACCAAAGAGGAGGCACTGTACTAATGATAGCTCACTGGCGTCGCTGGTTTCTACGGCCGAGGCATTTTGTTTCATTTCAGAATAAGATATATAACACGTTAAACCAACAGGAACACACAAAAAAAAGTATCAAACCTCTACACTTCATGAAGATAAAGTATTAGTAAAATATATGTAAATATATATATATATATATATATATATATATATATATATATATATATATATTCCTGAATTCCTATTCAAGCAACAGTGCTTAGTAGGGTCATTTTATCTTTAATCTCCTTGAAAAGTGTACATGACCTTTCTTGCTTTTGTACCTGAGCATACAGTGTGAAGGGTATGGCAGGACAAGGGGTCTTCACATTGTAAGGAACAGAAATAGCCTCCAACAACAATAGCAGTGGGTTGAAAAGGGATGCAAAGAAATCATGTACAAAGAAATGTTAAGCAAAAGACTATGGGTTCTATTTTTAGTAAAATAGAATAGAAAGTAAATAGAATAGTAAACAGTAAATAGAACTGAGAGTGGCATTGCATGTAAATAAAAATAATATTCAAATGAAACAGAAGATTTTCGAAGTGTGTGTGTAGGATATACACTGAATAAGTGAATATAATTGATATATTTCCCCTTTAGCAAGAAGCCTGGGTGCTTAATGAAGGACATTTTGTGACACCTGAAAAGTCAGCCAGCAACTTAAATCTGAGATAAATTAATTTAGCTTTTTTTTTTTCTGTCCATCCTAGAACAGTCTGCATTACAGAAGCCTC
>NW_026592669.1:0-2775 GCF_907164565.1 Psammomys obesus | reverse complement strand
AGATAGATAGATAGATAGATAGATAGATAGATAGATAGATAGATAGACAGACAGACAGATGTCTTCCAGATAGATAGATGTCTTCCTTTGATCAGTGGGGGACTGGAACCCTGCTTCCAGATGAAGAAAGGATTCAAAGGTCTCAGATGGCAGAAACAGAGTGCTTTAGGGCAAAGCCCGTGCATGCAATAGGCAAAGCTCCTGGTCTCACCAGGGGAGGTGGAAATGAGTTTTCTAACTGGGTGCTAACAGGTAGCTCTTTTAAATGAGATGGCCAGTATCAGATGCAGTGGAAATTTGGGAGTGTTAAAGTTCTTGGTTAACTGCTGTGCTAAGCATGGCAGAGGATTCAGGCGAAAGCCCATGCTCGGTTGGCTTGCAGCTGAAACACAGGCCTGGCGAGGCCCAGGCCCTGCAGGCCGGAAGTCAGGTCTGATGAGGTGCCTGACCAGCCAGGGCTTTTGCTAGCAGTGCTGCCAGGAGCAAATTTCTGAGGAGGACGGAAGCCCTCCCTCCCCCAGAATAAACGACGAGTCTCAGGCAGCCATGTATCATGGGATGGTATCATGAAGCACCCAGCCTCAGCACACAGCACATAGCCAGCATGTTTATTTGAAATTAGTGATATATAAATCTCAGGCAGTGGGAGGGGGTTTCAAGGGTGAACGTGCTTGGTTATCCAGAGTCAGGGGTGCCGGGGATGCCGGCATCACATGCACAGTCCTACCACGAGAAGAACACAGCACTTAATTATCCTACGGGTGGGGGAAAATCTCCAGGTAAAGTCAAAGGTCATTCGGAAAGTCAAGACACAGAGACATCTTATTAGCATAGGGTGGGTGTCTCCAGGTATCCCCAGGTGCCTGCAGAGCAGGTTTTCTTATCAGGAAAGAGTCCAGCCTGTAATCTTCCCTGAGGGCTATGTGATGCTTCTTACAAGATCTGGGGTTGCCAGATCAGGTGGAGGGAGAACCCCACTGAGAAAAGAGAGTCCACCATATTAGACCAAGTGTGAGGCTGTCCAGAAGTGTCAGACTTCAACCTCATCCAGGGGAATTTCACAGATAGATAGATAGATAGATAGATAGATAGATAGATAGATAGATAGATAGATAGATAGATACATACATACATACATACATACATGCATACATACATGCATACCTACATAGATTATAGATTGACTGTGTTTCCTGCATTGCACTCCAGCCCCAGAGAGCCAGAATCTTAGCAGAGATTAGAAATCTAGACTTACTATTTTTATGCGTGTAGATGTTTTGCCTGCATATATGTCCTGTGTACCAAAAGCATGCAATACCACAGATGCCAGAAGAAGACATCAGATCCCCTGGAACTGGAGTTACAGATGATTGTGAGCCTCCATGTGGGTGCTGGAAAAGGTCCTCTGAAAGAGCAGCCGGTGCTCTTAATCACTGAGCCATCTCTCCTGCCCCAGGAATCTATACTTTCAGTAATTTTGAAACTTGTATGGCAGTTTCTTCAGAAGTTAAACTTACAGGGCCCCTGGGGGTCAGAACTATGCAAAACTCTATGAGAAATTAAGATGTGTCCACACAGAGAAGAGGGACATGAGGGGCGACTAGCCCAAATGTCCATCAGGCAGTACCCAGAGAATCAGAATGACACAGCCCCACCCCAGTGGATTATTATGTGGCTTTTAAAAAGCAATGAGGTAATGTGTATTATCATATAGATGGACCTTGATTTTTTTTTAAAGTGCATACAAGAAAGAAGCTGCTCACCCAGGGCACGTGATTCCATTTGGTGCCATTTCCAGAATGAGTGCTTGGAGCACTCACCACCTGCTAAAGAAGGGGACAAGGAGGGAAAGCTGCCGATGGGAGGGGCAGTTCTAGTCGGGAGCATAATAAAAACATTCTGGAACCAAATATGGTGATGGTTGCGCAAGCCTGAAATATGCTAAATTCTATGCTGTCAACTGTATGTGGATTGGATTAAAAATAGCCCATTCTCCAGTGTCTTACCCAGTGGAGTGTATCCGTGCTAGAGAAGATGAGGTACCAGAAGAGCTGAGAGCTTTGGAGGAGTGCCCGCTGCCCGGTGTCGGCTCACTAGTCTGAGCTGTGGCAGGTGGGTGAGCGGAGGAATGTGTGGATGTTACAGACTTGCTTGTCGCCTGGGTTATGGGAGAGACAACCAAATGCTCAGATCCCTCACCCCAGACTTTCCCTTTTGAGGCCCACGGTCTCAAGCACCCTCCTGGAGCTTGGCAGAGCGAGTAAATCTCACTCAGTTTGCACAGAGTGGGTTCCTGCCTTGGTACCACATAAGCAGGTACAGTGGTAATCCCAGCTGTAATCCCAACACTTGGGAGGCGGAGGCAGCCAGATCGATGAGAGTTCCAAGGCCAGCCTGGGCAACAAAGAGAGTCCAGGACAGCCAAGGCTACACAGAGAAACCATGTCTTGAAAAACCAATTTAAAAACAAAAAAGATAGAAGGAACAGGCATTCAAGGTCATCCTCAGCTATGTAAAGAGTTCTAGGTCAGCTTGTGATATGTGAGACCTGCTCTAAAAGAAAATTAAATAAAGATAAAAAAAAATAAAACCTGCAAGAAAACAGGAAGAGTAAAATTCAGGCACATTCCTTGCTATGTTGTTCATAGTTGGGAGAAAGTAGGTAATTAGGAGCCTGGGGAGATGGCTCATCAGTTAAGCATAAGGACCTAAGTTCAGCATCTATGTAAAAAGGACAGACATGATGGAACATGGCTTTGATCTCAGCAGAAGTGG
>NW_026592668.1:0-12618 GCF_907164565.1 Psammomys obesus | reverse complement strand
ATTTTTAACAAACTACTGTCTTAAACTTTAATTCCTTTTTTTTTTTTCTTTTTCTTTTTCTCAAGGGAGCTCTTAAGGATCTCAGGTCTCTTAGGTCTCTAAGAAACTCAGGTCTCTCAGATGAGTTAGTCTGTCCCATTTTTACTTTTCTTTACTTCTCACTCTCTTACTCAGCCCTTTCCTATGGGGAGGAGGGGAGCTGCACCCTTAGTGAGGGCTATCTTGCCCCAAGGCAGCCAGGGGCAAACTTACCCAATCTTCAACTCCCTGTTCAGGCACCAAGATGCTAGGACCTGGTCCTAGGTGAGGACAGGGCTTGAAGCAGATGGTGCAAGAGCAGAGAGGGAAGAATCAGGCCTGGGACACCTTTTAGTTTCATTTTACTAGAGTCAGACCTGCTCTGACAACCTCGGTCTCTCACAGGCTTTATTTGAACACAAAAACCATTTCCTCAAGAACTTTAATCATTGAGGACATGGCCTTTCAGGATACATTTCTTTTTTTCTAAAATCTTCCTTGATGACATACTATATTGAAATAAAAGAAACAAATCGAGCAAACAGCAAACTTCATGAGAACTAAAAATTAACACTATGATAAAAATCAATTTCTTTTAACTCAGTGTCTTTTGCCTTAAGACCGGTGTCGTAAAGCCTTGCAGTTGCAGAAATGCTAGACAGAATGACTCTATTTGAGCTTGATTCTGTTTAAGTCTGGCACAGAATTAATAGGTCAGACATATTTCCTACTGCCTGTTATACCAAACTTACTTTCTGTGGAAGCCCAACCTCTCAGTCCCTTCTCTAATTCTTCCTTTTCCTTTTCTATTTTTCTCTTATATTTAACAGACCACCATCATTCCCTTTGAGTCTTAAAACACTGTGCAGCCTTTCTAACACCACACAAACGGGACTTCTGCAAAGGCAGCCTGTTCTTTGTTTTTCTGCAGTATCAGAAAAGTCCTGCTCTGATACGTCTGCTCAGGAGGGCAGGCAGTTTGCTGAGCCAAATGTTCCTGTGTCTTTGTCACGAACCCTCATTTCTTTTTTTTTTTTTCGTATTTTATTTTTTTCTTATCAGTTACATTTTATTCACTATGTACCCCAGCCGTGTCCCGATCCCTCATTCCCTCCCAGTCCCTCCCTCCCTCCCTCCTCTCCACCATGCCCCTTGCCAAGTCCACTGAGAGGGGGGACCTCCTCCCCATTCATCTGATCCTGTTTTATCAGGTATCCTCAGGACTGGCTGCAAAGCTCTCCTCTGTGGCCTAACAGGACTGCTCCTCCCTTGGGGAGTGGGGAGGCCAAAGAGCCAGCCATTGAGTTCCTGTTAGAAATAGTCCTTGTTCCCCTCACTATGGGAAACCAATTGGTTACTGAGCTACCACAGGCTACATCTGAGCAGAGGTTCTAGGTTACATTCATACATGGTCCTTGGTTGCATGTCAGTCTCAGAAAAGACCCTGTGCCCAAATATCTTTGGTCCTTGTGGAGCTCCTATCCTTTCCTCATCAGTCTAACTCCCCTTCTTTCTTATGATTCCCTGCACCCTGCCAAAGGTTTGGTCACGAGTCTTTGCTTTGAAAACACCACTAGTTAGAGTCTTTCCAATGCGCTCAGTAGACTCCTGTCAATGTTCAACGCGTATCCCATCTCTCTTTCAAAACGAGGATTGATAATCTTACCCCATGTCCGCTCTCTTGATTATCTTTTTTAGGTGTATAGATTTCATTATGTTTATTATATCTTATAGGTCTATATAAGTGAGTATATACCGTGTTTGTCTTTCTCCTTCTGGGATATTTCACTCAAGATGATCTTTTCTAGATTCCACCATTTGCCTGCAAATTTCATGATTTCCTCCTTTTTGATTGCTGAGTAGTATTCCATTGTGTAAAAATACCACAATTTCTGTACCCATTCCTCCGTTGATGGACATCTGGGTTGTTTCCAGGTTCTGGCTATTACAAATAAAGCTGCTATAAACATGGTTGAGCAAATATCCCTTTTGTGTACTTGAGCAAACTTTGGGTATATACCTAGCAGTGGTATAGCTGACAAACCCTCATTTCAAACCCTACCTTTGTCTCAATCCTGTAAAGGATAGAAGAACACCAGGATCCCGAAAACTGCTCACTCTGCCTTCATGAAGGTACCAAGATTTGTCATTAATTGTATAATCAAAATCTCTTCCTGTCCATACTAGTTCTGTGTTTCTGAAGCTGAACATGAAAACCTAATGATTCCATTATAGTTTCTCAGCTTCTGAAATTTGCCCAAGTTTTTCTTCTTTAATGGTTTTGCTCAGGTCTTCTTCAGCCTCATGCTTACAAATATCACTTACTAATGCTCTAAATGTGTGTCCAAGTAACAGCTTCTATGAAAGACTCAATATTCTGCATACTGTTTTTCCTAGGGAACTACCATTAGTTTTATTCTTACTAACACCAGCTCATATAAAAACTGTTATATTATCCCAGCTCTAGCTTTTGGTGAGAGGCCTTTAACAGTGAGGAATACAAATGCAAGCAAAAGTTGTGTAGCGAATTTCCACCAAGGGCAGTGAAGGGTCCATCCAGGTTTTCCAAGCACTGGAACTTTGTCAGCTAGCACCTTCAGGACGCTTGGCATAGTCAGCCTATTTGTTTGTCTGAGCATGCGCACCACAGTGCACATGTCGAAGTCAGTAGACAACCTGTGGGAATCGGTCATCTCCTCTTACCATGTCCTGGGAACCGAACTTACATAGTCAGGTTTAGTCCTAAGTGCCTTTACCCACTAAGCCATCACACTGGTCCCCCAATCTACTTTGCATAAATGAGTTCTGTTTTCATCCAAGCAGTCTCCGAAACCTATTTGAATAGCAATGAAAGTCGTTCCTCAGAACCCCCCCCCCATGAGCTCCAAGGTCCCTGAAAATTCCAAATCTGAGGAGCCCAAGTCCCTCTAACAACACAGTGTCATATTTGCATGTAACCTTCAACCTCTCGTGCTTTAGATCATCTCAAAATTACTTACTATGTGTAATACAATGTAAATGCTATGCAAATAGTTCCTATATTGTATTTTTTAAAGGATAATAAGGGTTTTTTTTAAGCCTGCCTATGTTCGGTGCTTACACTCTTTCTCTCTCAAACATTTCCTACTTGCCGTTGATTGACTCCAGGGAGACAGTGGGCTCCTGGCTGGAAATAGCAGGCTCAGACAGCACCTCCCCACACACACACACACACTCCCTTCACCTCATGCTTCAGCCAACTGATAGACCCCTGTGCTCTGAGGCCCTTCTGTTTCTCTTAACCTTGAGACCGGTCCTCCATCCATTCCCCCCCCCCCCCCCACCGCAGACTCCCCAAATACCTTCATCTCGGGTTTTCTAAACCCTTACTGTATCTATATCACTCTCATCACAACCTAATTTCTCTCATACAATTAACTTCCTGGGCCCAGTGGTAGATCACCACCCTGTTTCTTTTTGTTTTTCTTGTGAATTATCACTATTGTTCATCAGCTTGGGTTTGTTTTTTGTTGTTATTGTTGTTTTGTTTTTTTACACAATTGGTGAAATCCTTCCAAGCCCTAGGTATAATTTTCCAAATGACCAAACCACTCACATAATTTGCCAACCCCATTTTCATTCCTGGGGACAAATTCCCTGGCCCTTAGATCCTTTGGCTTCCTTCTGCTATGGCCAAGGGCCCCTGCTGTCTCCCTGGTCTTCCTGAGCCATTATTTAAGGAATTCTTTGTCTTCTCTGTTGGAGCCCCTATTTTTGGCCCAACTTCTTTTTGTCGTGTGTGTGTGTGTGTGTGTGTGTGTGTGTGTGTGTGTGTGTGTACGTGACATTGGAAGCCAGAGGACAACTTCCGACCTCATTCTTCACAGGAGAGTGCCACCCACCCCCTCTGAGGCCTGGAGCTCCTCATTCAGGCTGGATGGGCTGGCCAGGGACTCAAAGACCTTCTGCCTCCACACCAGCTTTTCAGGATCTAGTCAGGCCCTCGTACTCCCCGTACTCCCCGTACTCCCCGTACTCCCCGTGCAGGCACTTCACTGAGCTACTTCCCAGGCCTGAATCCTCACTCTAAAACAAAGTCAGGGTCCAGTCCTGCTCAGGGGTGCCTGCCTGCTCTCAGCCCTAATGAATCTTGTCTTTGCATAAATGTTCTTCTATTTTATTTATTGTGGGTAATTTTGCTTTGTTGTATTTAGATCTTATTATTATTTTAGAGGTTTTCATGCTCCATTAAAGTTTGCACATTGGGAAATGACACCTTTACCTCATCCAAGTGCCATTCCATCCACCCCAGAAACTAGGAACCACTTTTGACCCACTGCTGAAGGGTCACAGCCATGATCTTGGGTATATCTGTTCTTTTCCTTGACTTGGATATTCAGTGAACTTCCTATTGGGAACCCCGGCCCTTTAATTCTTCAAAGTTTTCTTGCATTATCTCCTTAATAACTTCATGTTCTTCTCTCTCTGTTTCTGCAACTTCCATTAGCTGAATGTTGGGCTTCTTGAATGGATGCCTTGATTTCATATGCTTTTGTCTCATTTCTCCTCTCACCCTGACCACCGCCACCCCCCACACACCCTGACCAATACACACACACACACACACACACACCACATTCTGACCACCAACCCCACATATACAACAACCACACACACACCATGACCACCACACACACACTGACCCCCACACACAACCACACCATGACCACCACCCACACACACCCCCTGACCACTGTCCCCCACACACACCCTGACCAGATTCCCTAGGATTGATCAAGACTGGGTGCTGAGTGTCACATTGTCTATTTGCAGCCCTAATCTGCTTTAACAGGACTCTCCACCCTTTCCTTTTTCCACACCAGGCACCCCAGAGACCAGTGGCTCTGGTCACTCCTAAGAGTAAAGAAGACAGTCCCCTGGCTGCACAGGACAAAGGCAGGTACTTGCTCTTTGCCCAGACTCTCAAATGGCCTCCTCCTATAGGCTCTGTCTGAGTTCTCTGCCTGTGACTTCCACGGCCTCTGACCCCTAACTTGCATAGGCTTCTGGGGGCGGGGGGGTGTACGGCTCAGCTCTCTTTGATGCAACGGTCTGAGCTCTGTCCTCTCCCCTGGGCTCTTGACTGATCCAGTGGCTCCTCCATCTACTTGAGATTTGGAGGTGAAGAGTCTATGAGTTCCATTAAAGATGCTATTCAGATGGTCCCTGGCCCTCTTGGTGTCCCCACAAGGAGAGCCAGGTGGAAACTCCCGTCTTGACCCCAACTTGGAAGGTCAAGAGTGAACGCTCAAAAAGACAGGAACAGACCTATTTAATGAGCCTGGCAAGTCATTAGTTGGCAAAAGGAACAGGGTGAACATAGGCAAAACAGAAATGAGCAAACAGCTTACAGTTTTTCGTGGATAGAAGCCAGTGGGGAGCTTAAGGAGGCAGGCAGTGACCACATTCGCCTGTCTGCAGCCATGGCAGATGTGCTGGAGACAGGGAGCCCCTGGAAGGAACACCAGCCAGAGGGAATGCAAAGGGACACCTAGACGAAAGGCCAAAGGTGGAATCAACAGGATTTGTGACTCATAGGCTTCCAGAGCCAGAGGGTAGCGGGAAGAGCCTGGTCCAAACCTCGTTTCTGGTGCAGACATCAAGCAAACGTCAAGGAGGTTCACCGAGATGTAGCAAGCAACTGTGGAAAACCATGTTTTCATTTATGTATTGATTACTTTTCTCTTTTTTTGTTTTGTTATTGTTTTGTTTTGTGGTTTGGTTTGGTTTGGTTTGGTTTGGTTTGGTTTGGTTTGGTTTGGTTTGGTTTGGTTTGGTTTGGTTTTTCCAGACAGAGCTTCTCTGTGTAACAGCCATGATTGTCCTGGATCATTTTGTAGACCAGGATGGACTCAAACTCACAGAGATCCACCTGCCTCTGCTTCCTGAGTGCTGGGATTACAGGAGAACACCACCATGCCCAGCCTCAATTACTTTTCCATTGCTACGATAAAACACTGTGACAACGGCATGCTTAGAGAAGAAGGAGGTTGTTTGGGCTTACAGTTCCAGAGGCATAAGAGTCCCTCATATCAGGGAGGTGTGGCAGCAAGCAGAAAGCATGGCCACAGAAGCCAGAAGCCCACATCTTGAACCACAAGCAGCAGAGAGAAAAAACTAGAAATGTTTCAGGTCTTTAAACTCCCAAAGCCCACCACCAGTGACACACTTACTCTAGCAAGTAAAGCCACACTTCCTAAACCTCCCCAAATAGTGCCACCAATGAAAGACCAAGTAGTCGGATGCCTGAGACTATGGGGACATTTACCACAGAGCCACAGTGCTCTTGGCACAGATCTCTGCTTCCTCCAAGCTGCACATCCCTATAGGCCAGGTCAGAACCTGCTCTCCCGCCTAGCATGAGTGGGTGTGCTGAGGAAGACTGCTT
The DNA here is from genome assembly GCF_907164565.1 of Psammomys obesus. Lineage (NCBI taxonomy): Eukaryota > Metazoa > Chordata > Mammalia > Rodentia > Muridae > Psammomys > Psammomys obesus. The sequence continues at coordinate 6,173 of NW_026592668.1, read as the reverse complement.
AGATACCCCACCCCTCCACATCATGGACACACCCCAACTCCCCCTGAGAACTTTCTTCACCTTCCGGTTACCAGGCAGCAGTGACTCTTCGGGGCCTGGAAGGAGCATGGCCCTGCGTCCTTTGACTGGGTCTCCTCCTTTCCACACAACTGGGAAAAGAAGAGTGGACTCATTGGTTGTTATGACAACAAGAGCTCCCAAGATGGAAGGAAGGGAAGGCCTTGCTCCAGGGTTACCATAGCAACCTGGATCCTCAAGGCCAGCTTTGAAGACAAAAACCACACATACACACACCCCAACTTAACAAAGAAAGTACCCAGGCTTTCAGGGTTCTTCATGGCCCAGAGAGCAACAGAGGACGTGAGAAGCATCTCGCGTCAAGGTGTTTGGTCTTACAGCGCTGACTTCAGACTTCTCAGAGACAGGAGATATTCTGCTTTTCCAAGAAAAATGGCCAGGGCTTTGCAAGCCACACACATTGTACAATGCAAACATTGTACTGAGCCTACTGTGTGCCCAGAGCATGGTAATAGATAAGACTGCTGTGTTCTCACATTGTCAGGACTAATGTGAGGTGGGGTGGAAATAGCCCAGTGTTTTCTGAAGACCATCTGGCCATGAGCATTGCAATCCCACTCCTCAGACTCTGCCTGCAGCACTGTTCCCAGGGGCTGGGGTCATGGCTGTGCTATTTACAACAGCAAAGAAGGAGGAAGAGCTTACCTGTCGGGCCTGCCGAAGCAGCTCTGTGGGTGACGGCGACTGTTGTGCAAACATGAGGGTCTGGGATTGAAGCCCCAGCACCCAAGTGAAAAGGTTGGGCGTAGCTGGGTGAGGGAGCAGAGACAGGAGGATTGCTGGCTTGCTGGCTGCCAGTCCAGCTCTAGGTCCAGTGAGACACTCAAAGGCATAAGGCAGAGAATTACAGTTCAGACGCCCAACCTCCTCCTCTGGCCTCCACAGGAATGGACTTGGGAAACTGAGCCTATACACATGCCTCCCGCCAACACAGACATACACACACAGAGAGGGAGAGAGAGAGAACAGTGGAGTCTAAGTAACTGAGCATATTAATTGAACAAATGCCTGTGGATAGAGGAAGGCCAGATGGTGGCAGCCTCCCCAGGAACCATGGAGTCAAGCATGGACATGTGCATGATTACTGCTGAACTGTTCGGATAGATCACAGGTTGTCTGCATTTAGAATTTAAGATTGAGAGGCAGGTAGGCTCATGGACATGGAGGAGGCGTGGGGGTGAGACAACAGCCTTAGCTAGCTTTTCTATGACGCAGAATTTAACAAAGATGTGAGTGCCAGAGCGTCTAAGGGACAGGAGAAAGAGGTGAGGTCCTGCAGGTCACATTGTTTATCCCAAGGAGAAGGCAGAAAGGCTGGAAACACAGCAAGAGCAGAGGCTGGGAAGCCTTGATGCCCTGAGTGGCAGGATTGCCCCAGGCCTGATACAGAGGAGAAGGACATGAGGATGTGAAGACCTAAGAGATCCCTTTGAGTGGACTTGAGTGGGAAAGCACCACGGGCAAAATATGCCTTCGTAAGCAGCTAGAATCACGCAGAGAAAACAAGATGGAGACCCTGGTTAGGGAAGGTATGAGGAGAAGAATGGGCAGGAGAAATGCATAGAATGGGTAGGAATACCAATGATGAATGCATAGACTTCCATCCCGTTAGAACTGGAGGGACCTCCTTAGCCTTCAGGTGGGGAGACCCAGATCTTCACAGGGCAGGGCAGGGGGGTCCCAGGCATTTAAGTATTCTCTGGGCCTCCTGTGAGGCTTGGCTAAGTTCTTTCAAGACCCTGGAACTTTTTGCCTCCTCACTGCAACAATCCTGAGCTAGAGGCAAAGCCAAGGCTGCTGCCTGAAGCCCCTTGGGAAGAAGAAAGGGGAGAGGAAGAAGGTTCCCTGTGATGGCCGGAAAGCCAGGACAGTCTCAGAACTCACAGCCTACTTAAGGCAAGCACCCCAAGCAGACTCCCCTCAGAAGCTGGGGCCAGAACAGGCCACTGAGAGAGGTGGTGGAGGGGGTTTGCTACCCTCAAGAGCTGATCCAAGATACCTCTGGCACCTTCCTTTCTGGTGGTACCATATGTACCACCTCAGCTACCTAGGCGGGATTGGGGCAGCCAAAGGTCCTGGGCACAAGAGCTGGATCCCTGGGACTGGTGTCTTCCGCTCCTGCAGCAACACCAGCTGACCTTGAACTTGTCTAGCAGGCAGAGTGCTGTGGGTCTCAGAGACCTGGACCACAGGTGGAGATGGGCTGCACGACACATAGCATCTTACTACGGAAGAAGGACCCTGTCTGCTGTCTGCATCTCTCAGGCGAGCTCAAGGAAGAAGAATCAGCCCTGTGGACACTGGGCTGAAAAAGACACCCAGGAAGAAAAGGTTACCCTGACACTCTTCTTCCTCTTAGAGGGACTACCCTGTCTATTTACGTGTTAAAGGACTTGAAAAGTCCCTGCGGTGATGCTATTAATGCGCTTCCCAAACATATACCATAGTAGCTCCCCCCTTTCCAGAAAGCTTGTTAGCAGTCTGCAGAAAGTGGGGTCCAAGCAACATAGTTTGGCAAGAACTGACCTGACTTATAAGAACAGAGAGCTAAGGCTAGAGATTTAGCTGGGTGGTAAAAATGCACAGAACCCTGGGTTCATCTCTAGTGGGGCAGAGAGGAAAGGAAGGAGAAAGAAGAGGGAAGGGAAAAGGCAAGGGGAAGGGACAGGGAAAAGGGCAAGGGAAGGAGTGAAAAGAAAAGAAAGGGAGACAGCCCTTTAAGTGGGCCTTCTGACAGGTTTCGGTGAAGGACACATCTGCCCCCTCTCAGATCATAGCAGAAGCGACTGCTCGCTCCCGGGCCTGGCACATGCTTAGCTGGTGATGCGTTTGCAGGACTCAGAGCAGTGGCTGCCTCATTGCCAAGCCAAAGCTTGGCTGTGGCAGAGCCTGCTGTGGCTCGGGGACCAGCGGCTTCCAGGTGGGCGGCAGGGTCAGGCATCTGGAGCAGCCGCCACACAGATGTCCCAGCCGCTCTTGGATCCCTGCCTGCCTCCCGCTTTCCCTAATTCCAATATTTGGCTGCTGCTCTTGCCTAATTCATATTCCAATGTCAACACTGCATAATCTCCCCCAAACACTGCAGCCCTGAGGCTGGGAAAGGGGAAGGGACAGGAAAGCGGGGACACAGAGACCCGAGGGGGAAAGAAAGGAGGGGGGAGTCACAGGCCAGAGACAGGAAGCCCCACACCCTTAGGCAGTGCTTCCTGCAAGACCCCCGATGATTCTCAGAGGGACAGATCTGCGGGTCCCAGGACACCAGTCAGTGTCATAGGACACACTGTGCTCCACAAGACTCAGAGGAGAGAGAAGGGGACCCAGAGGCTCTGCACGGTGATCAAAGGTGGGAGCACAATTTTTATGATCTTCAGGAAAGGTAGTGGGACCCCCCCCCCCAGTCTGGATGCCTCCAGATGGCTGTGTGGCCTTTGGTAAGGCTCCCAGCCTTGCTGGCCTCCATTTCCTTGACTAAATGAAGAAGAAACAATACCAGCACCATCTCCAGCTAATGGGGAAGAGAAAGAAGAGGGCCCTGGGAAGCAGCCAGGTCCCAGTGGCCTCCAGTGTCTTAATGGCAACTGGGCACAGGGAGGTGGCTACCTGTATACAAGAAGCAGAAAAAAAACGGGTTCTCCAGGCTCTAAGCTGGGCAGGAGAGGGGCAGGGCCAGCAGCGAGGTCTGAACTCCCACTCCACACCCTTGATATGCCTTATCAAACACAGTCCCTCCAGGAGGGGCTGTAATGAAACCCATTTTACTGGAGGAAACCAAGGCTCAGGAGTTAGCCCAGGAAACTAGCACAGGACAGAAACAAAGCCTGTCTGAGAGCAGAGCCAAGCTGGCCCCATGCCATTCAAGCTACAGGAACAACTAAGCAGTGGTCAGCTCTACCACCTGGTGATGGAAGCAGAGAGCTAAAGGCCCCTGGTGGCAGGCTGCTCCTACAAGCTCCCAGAGGCCCCTTCCCTACACCCACTCTCCTCTCTAACCCCTGCCCTACCCATCCCTCTCTTCCCACTCCTCAGCATCCTACCACACTGTCCTCCGTGGGTGACTGCAAACTCCCTGGGACTCAGTGACCTCCACCCAGACCATCCCCTCAAGGGCTACGTCCAGCCGGACTTCCTGAGGAGGACTGCTAATAAAGCTGTGATTTGCATGTAATTTGCATACTTGACTAAAGACCTGGGCAGCAACTTTAAGTTAAAGCCTTAGTTAGCCTTAGGCTGCTTATCTCTTGGTCCTTTGTGTGTCTTTGAACCCTTCTGGACATGACCTTGTTGGTGCATTACAGGAAGGAAAAAAGACTAAAAATTAGTCAGTGCCAGTTCTTGAGCACCTACTGTGTGCCAAGCCTTGCTCAGTAACTACCAAAAGGGTGACAATTCGAAGGGAATGAGGAAAAGACACCTTTCTTTCTACCCTACAGGAGAGATTGAACAGAGTTCACAGGGATGAATCTCCCATTTCACATATACCACTGGTGAGACTGCTGGGATTTGTAGTTCCTGATCCTGAATCATCTGGTTGCTGGATATCCTGTCCCAACCCAGCCTTCCCTAGCACAGGCAGGGCCTTGGCTGCTAATGTTAGGCTCAGATACATAAGGGTGGGTGTGAATGCAGCTCATAGCGCTCACCCTCTGGTAGCAAGGCCGTGGGCTCCTAGCCGTGGACTCTGGGTATATACATATAGAGAAGCACATAGCCCCAGGCTTGCCAGTTGCTTATCACCCTGAACCCTGCGCAATGGCAGGCCAAGAGCATGCCTATAAGAGATGCTTCCCCTATGTAAAAGGACAGTCCAGGGATGGGTGGTGTGTGCTCTCTATTTCACAGGGGTCAAGTTCATAACCAGGAAATACCGGAAGCTGACACTGGAACCCAGGGCGGCCCGCCTCCAGAGTCCACAATGGCTTCCCATCCCCCCCGTTATCTTCGGTGAGATGCACTCAACCAAGGCAAAGGGGACAAAGAGAGTATGTGGACAAAAGGATCGGGAGAACAGAGGGTCAAATGCAGGGATGGGGACTCCGGTGTCTCACAGCCAGCGCAGGCATTGCCTAAGACCCAGTGGGGTGAAGGACCACACAGCGATGGATCCACACAGCAGAACTGTCTGCCGGGTAGAGTGAACTAGAACGACTGAACATGTGCAGTTCCAGCTCAGCAGCAGCCTGTCTTGGGCTTAGAGTGGCATATGCCCAGGGCCACCAGATCTGCTGACCTTTCAAGGATTCCAGGAATTGAATCTCCCTATTTGTACATGTTGGCTCAGCATTTAAGGCAAAGGACAAACACTCCAACAGACAGAATGTTGCTGCTCCCTGGCTGGCCCGCTGTCCACGGTCTCAGCCTCCAACAATCCAATCCCATCAGCTCACAGAGGCTCGCTGGAGGGTGAGCTCCCAGGCTCCAGGACTGACCACGTTTCTGTGTCTGGTGGCGCCAGGGCTGGCATAGATGTGTATTGTCAGACTTTGGGAACATGGGAAGGGAAGCCAGTTCCCAGACAGTAAGAAAAGATCCTGGCCCCTGCTTCTCTGCCCCAACCCTGCTCATGGCCTCTCTCACAGTTCTCTGGGCACTGTTTAGAAACACAGTTTTCCAGAGCCGCAGAGATGGGCCAGGGTCAGTAAGATGCTTGCTATACAAGCATGAGAGCCTGAGTTCAGCTCTCCAACAACCAGGTGTGGCAGCTTGTCTGTAAGGCCAAAAAGGGCGGTCAGATGAACCCTGGAGTTCACTGCCAGCTAACCTAGAGAGTGGGGCTCCAGGTTCCATGAGAAAACCTTCCTCAAAAAAAAAAGAGGTACAGTGACTGAGGAAGACACAGATCACAACCTCCATGAGCATATACAGACACCCACGTGGACACACAGTTTCCCAGCAGGCATGCTCCTGTGCACCAAAAACTCCACACCTATAAGTACAAGGAGAGGGAAACAGGAGAGTGGAGAACTTGTAGCCACCCTGGGCTATCAGCAAGTTGGAGACCAGCCTAGACTACAAAGTCTGGAAAGATGCTTACATGTATACATACATACGGATAGATAGATAGATAGATAGATAGATAGATAGATAGATAGATAGAT
>NW_026592667.1:0-1898 GCF_907164565.1 Psammomys obesus | reverse complement strand
ACCTGGCTGATCGGCAGGCTTCAGGGTTTTGCTTGCGCCCCCCCCCCCAGCCCAGCACGGATTATAAACACATACCACCATGTCTGGGTTTGTAGGTGGATTCTGGAATGGAATGCAAGTAGGCCCTCATGGCTACACAGCAAGCATTAACTCGCATGAGCTTCCTGCCTAACTCCAAGGCTGCGTGTTGTAATGAGCTATTCCGTTAGCAATATCATTAGATATACAGAAGCGTTGCACCCCTGATGCCCTCGGCCCTAACATAGACACCTTGTATGACTGTGGTACAGTCACCATAACAGAGAGATCGATGTTGTTATGTAACGGTTAATTAAATCTCAGAATTTACTAAGATACCACCATTACCCATTTCTGATCTGCAGTCCGATGCGGGATTCTACGGTTCATGCCGAAAGGCTCCCTGTTCGTAGCAGGAATGAGCCCATGTGTGCAGTTGGAGTCATACACACGCAATGATGTGGCTCTGGCTGGGGAGGCTGGTCTGGATTCCTATCACAGTAGCTATTGATTGTACCCAAGGGAACAAGTTTGGCCTGCGGGTTTTGTTCCATTAAGGAAGGTTTTGGGGAGACTAATTTTCAGTATCTTGGATATTTTGTATTTGTATTCCTAATTGTTCAGGGAAATGCACTTCACCATTGGTTTACAGTTCTTTTTAAATTTTTTCCTCAGATTGTCTTCCTTCTGAGAGATTATTTACCCTATGGTCTATTCTGCTGTCTCAGTGTATCCTGCCTTTGAGTCTTCAGTGTACCTCAACTTTTGCTAATGCATACAGAAGATCCATTGTTCTTATTATCTTGTAGGACCATTCAATTTTAAGATTTCTTATATGTGACTCTTTGCAAATTCCAATTACACATGTTGGTGTGAGATAAGAATCATATATATACCAAACTGTTAGCTAATTTCCCAACACCATTCACCAAATGTTGAAATCTTGAGTATGATCTTTGTTATCTTCTACATGCTCACATCAAATCCTGTCATTGGTGGGCTTATTTAGACTTTGCCACTGAAAGTCTGTGTATAAGGTCTTCCCATACAAAGAAAGTGAGAGGAATAATGGTGTTTTCTTTTAAAAATATTTATTTATTTAATTTTATGTATGTGAGAATTTTCCCCATATATATGTATGTATGTATGTATGTATGTATGTATTGTGTGTGTGTGTGTGTGTGTGTGTGTGTGTGTGTGTGTAATGTATGTGCATGTGTACCACATGCATGCCCGGTAACTGGGAAGGGCGGTAGAGGAGGATAGATCCCAGGAACTGGAGTTATTGATGGTTATGAGCCATCACTAGGCTTCTTGGAACTGAATCCTAGCCTCTGCTAGTGTTCTCAACCATTGTGCATCTTTCCAGCCCTGGAAACTCACACTAAAACAGTGTAATTGGGTGTGGGAGAAAAGGAGCACTTAGTCACTGCTGGAGAGATGTCAGCTGGTGTGGCCACTGTCACAGTCAAGGTGGAAGGTCCTCAGGGCCTAACACTACCCCTGCCCAGCTACCCATCCTGGAGTGTCCAAAGAACTCTTAACACACTGCAGGGTATTTGCACTGCCAGCTTATTGCTGCACTATTCACAATCGTGGGGAATGGAGCCAGCCCAGGTGCCCATTACCAGATGAACAGATAAAGGAAGTGTGCTCCAGATACATAATGTTCTTTCGGCTGTGATGAAAAATGAAATCATGGCATTTGCAGGAAAACCCAGACTCAAAGACAAATGCCATTTCTTTTAAATGCAGAACCTAAGTTTGAAGTTATATATATATATATATATATATATATATATATATATATATATATATATATATATATATATATGTGTGTGTGTGTGTGTGTGTGTGTGTGTGTGTGTGTGTGTGTGTGT